>NW_027592805.1:0-17500 GCF_964213995.1 Mustelus asterias
CTGACCCTCTGACAGTGCGGCACTCCCTCAGCACTGACCCTCTGACAGTGCGGCACTCCCTCAGCACTGACCCTCTGACAGTGCGGCACTCCCTCAGTACTGACCCTCTGACAGTGCGGCACTCCCTCAGTACTGACCCTCTGACAGTGCGGCACTCCCTCAGCACTGACCCTCTGACAGTGCGGCACTCCCTCAGTACTGACCCTCTGACAGTGCGGCACTCCCTCAGCACTGACCTCTGACAGTGCGGCACTCCCTCAGCACTGACCCTCTGACAGTGCGGCACTCCCTCAGTACTGACCCTCTGACAGTGCGGCACTCCCTCAGTACTGACCCTCTGACAGTGCGGCACTCCCTCAGTACTGACCCTCTGACAGTGTGGCACTCCCTCAGCACTGACCCTCTGACAGTGCGGCACTCCCTCAGTACTGACCCTCTGACAATGCAGCACTCCCTCAGTACTGACCCTCTGACAGTGCGGCACTCCCTCAGCACTGACCCTCTGACAGTGCAGCACTCCCTCAGTACTGACCCTCTGACAGTGCAGCACTCCCTCAGTACTGACCCTCTGACAGTGCAGCACTCCCTCAGCACTGACCCTCTGACAGTGCAGCACTCCCTCAGTACTGACCCTCTGACAGTGCGGCACTCCCTCAGTACTGACCCTCTGACAGTGCAGCACTCCCTCAGTACTGACCCTCTGACAGTGCAGCACTCCCTCAGTACTGACCCTCTGACAGTGCAGCACTCCCTCAGTACTGACCCTCTGACAGTGCGGCACTCCCTCAGTGGGTGATATTTTTGATGTCCGGTTGCAGAGCGGGGTCCGCAGATGACGATTGTGAGGTGTTTGTCTTGTGGATTGACGAAACGGTTCCCCAGGAGGCGAGGATACAGCCTGTGGGTCGAACGACCAGAGTCTCAACTTCCAGCTCCAGCCCCACATCGAGCCCTGACTCCGGCTGAGACAGGTCAGAGCTCTTTGATTTGATTTGATTTATTATTGTCACATGTATTAACATACAGTGAAAAGTATTGCCAAACAGACAAAGCATACCGTTCATAGAGAAGGAAAGGAGAGGGTGCAGAATGTCGTGTTACAGTCATAGCTAGGGTGTCGAGAAAGATCAGCTTAATGCGAGGTAGGTTCATTCAAAAGTCTGACAGCAGCAGGGAAGAAGCTGTTCTTGAGTCGGTCGGTACGTGACCTCAGACTTTTGTATCTTTTTCCCGAAAGAAGAAGGTGGAAGAGAGAATGTCCGGGGTGAGTGGGGTCCTTAATTATGCTGGCTGCTTTGCCGAGGTAGCGGGAAGTATAGACAGAGTCAATGGATGGGAGGCTGGTTTACGTGATGGATTGGGCTCCATTCATGATCTTTTGTAGTTCCTTGCGGTCTTGGGCAGAGCAGGAGCCATACCAAGCTGTGATACAACCAGAAAGAATGCTT
Source organism: Mustelus asterias (assembly GCF_964213995.1). Taxonomy (NCBI): domain Eukaryota; kingdom Metazoa; phylum Chordata; class Chondrichthyes; order Carcharhiniformes; family Triakidae; genus Mustelus; species Mustelus asterias. The sequence goes on from NW_027592805.1 coordinate 1,449, forward strand.
TCTATGGTGCATCTGTAAAGGTTGGTGAGAGTCGTAGCTGACATGCCAAATTTCCTTAGTCTTCTGAGAAAGTAGAGGTGTTGGTGGGGCTTTCTTAACTATAGTGTCGGCATGGGGGGGACCAGGACAGGTTGTTGGTGATCTGGATACATAAAAACTTGAAGCTCTCGATCCTTTCTGCTTCATCACCGTTAATGTAGACAGGGGATGTTCTCCACTACACTTCCTCAAGTCGATGACAATCTCCTTCGATTCAGTGACATTGAGGGAGAGATTATTGACAGTGCGGCACTCCCTCAGCACTGACCCTCTGACAGTGCGGCACTCCCTCAGCACTGACCCTCTGACAGTGCGGCACTCCCTCAGCACTGACCCTCTGACAGTGCGGCACTCCCTCAGCACTGACCCTCTGACAGTGCGGCACTCCCTCAGCACTGACCCTCTGACAGTGCGGCACTCCCTCAGCACTGACCCTCTGACAGTGCGGCACTCCCTCAGTACTGACCCTCTGACAGTGCGGCACTCCCTCAGTACTGACCCTCTGACAGTGTGGCACTCCCTCAGCACTGACCCTCTGACAGTGCGGCGCTCCCTCAGCACTGACCCTCTGACAGTGCGGCACTCCCTCAGCACTGACCCTCTGACAGTGCAGCAGTCCCTCAGTACTGACCCTCTGACAGTGCAGCAGTCCCTCAGTACTGACCCTCTGACAGTGCGGCACTCCCTCAGTACTGACCCTCTGACAGTGCGGCACTCCCTCAGCACTGACCCTCTGACAGTGCGGCACTCCCTCAGCACTGACCCTCTGACAGTGCGGCACTCCCTCAGCACTGACCCTCTGACAGTGCGGCACTCCCTCAGCACTGACCCTCTGACAGTGCGGCACTCCCTCAGTACTGACCCTCTGACAGTGCGGCACTCCCTCAGTACTGACCCTCTGACAGTGTGGCACTCCCTCAGCACTGACCCTCTGACAGTGCGGCGCTCCCTCAGCACTGACCCTCTGACAGTGCGGCACTCCCTCAGCACTGACCCTCTGACAGTGCAGCAGTCCCTCAGTACTGACCCTCTGACAGTGCAGCAGTCCCTCAGTACTGACCCTCTGACAGTGCGGCACTCCCTCAGTACTGACCCTCTGACAGTGCGGCACTCCCTCAGCACTGACCCTCTGACAGTGCGGCACTCCCTCAGCACTGACCCTCTGACAGTGCAGCACTCACTCAGTACTGACCCTCTGACAGTGCAGCAGTCCCTCAGTACTGACACTCTGACAGTGCGGCACTCCCTCAGTACTGACCCTCTGACAGTGCGGCACTCCCTCAGTACTGACCCTCTGACAGTGCGGCACTCCCTCAGTACTGACCCTCTGACAGTGCGGCACTCCCTCAGTACTGACCCTCTGACAGTGCGGCACTCCCTCAGTACTGACCCTCTGACAGTGCGGCACTCCCTCAGTACTGACCCTCTGACAGTGCAGCACTCCCTCAGTACTGACCCTCTGACAGTGCAGCACTCCCTCAGTACTGACCCTCTGACAGTGCGGCACTCACTCAGTACTGACCCTCTGACAGTGCGGCACTCCCTCAGTACTGACCCTCTGACAGTGCGGCACTCCCTCAGTACTGACCCTCTGACAGTGCGGCACTCCCTCAGTACTGACCCTCTGACAGTGCGGCACTCCCTCAGTACTGACCCTCTGACAGTGCGGCACTCCCTCAGCACTGACCCTCTGAGGTGCAGCACACCCTCAGCACTGACCCTCTGACAGTGCGGCGCTCCCTCAGTACTGACCCTCTGACAGTGCAGCACTCCCTCAGTACTGACTCTCTGACAGTGCGGCTCTCCCTCAGTACTGACCCTCTGACAGTGCGGCACTCCCTCAGTACTGACCCTCTGACAGTGCGGCACTCCCTCAGCACTGACCCTCTGACAGTGCGGCACTCCCTCAGTACTGACCCTCTGACAGTGCGGCACTCCCTCAGTACTGACCCTCTGACAGTGCGGCACTCCCTCAGCACTGACCCTCTGACAGTGCAGCACTCCCTCAGTACTGACCCTCTGACAGTGCAGCACTCCCTCAGTACTGACCCTCTGACAGTGCGGCACTCACTCAGTACTGACCCTCTGACAGAGCGGCACTCCCTCAGCACTGACCCTCTGACAGTGCGGCACTCCCTCAGTACTGACCCTCTGACAGTGCGGCACTCCCTCAGTACTGACCCTCTGACAGTGCGGCACTCCCTCAGTACTGACCCTCTGACAGTGCGGCACTCCCTCAGTACTGACCCTCTGACAGTGCGGCACTCACTCAGTACTGACCCTCTGACAGTGCGGCACTACCTCAGTACTGACCCTCTGACAGTGCGGCACTCCCTCAGCACTGACCCTCTGACAGTGCAGCACACCCTCAGCACTGACCCTCTGACAGTGCGGCGCTCCCCCAGTACTGACCCTCTGACAGTGCAGCACTCCCTCAGTACTGACCCTCTGACAGTGCGGCACTCCCTCAGTACTGACCCTCTGACAGTGCGGCACTCCCTCAGCACTGACCCTCTGACAGTGCGGCACTCCCTCAGTACTGACCCTCTGACAGTGCAGCACTCCCTCAGCACTGACCCTCTGACAGTGCAGCACTCCCTCAGTACTGACCCTCTGACAGTGCGGCACTCCCTCAGCACTGACCCTCTGACAGTGCGGCACTCCCTCAGTACTGACCCTCTGACAGTGCGGCACTCCCTCAGTACTGACACATCAATGTGCATTCCCTTCTTGTGCTTGTGCTAATTCAGCCAATGGGTGTTTTTTATATCTGCAGGTCAGATGGTCGAGGGGGTTGAAGAAGGCCGCAAAGATTCGGAAAATCACTGAAGGCATCCTTACCCTGCTGAATAAACAGTGACTCTGTACAGTTACACAGAGGGTGATCCTTACCCTGCTGAATAAACAGTGACTCTGTACAGTTACACAGTGAGTGATCCTTACCCTGCTGAATACACAGTGACTCTGTACAGTTACACAGTGAGTGATCCTTACCCTGCTGAATACACAGTGACTCTGTACAGTTACACAGTGAGTGATCCTTACCCTGCTGAATAAACAGTGACTCTGTACAGTTACACAGTGAGTGATCCTTACCCTGCTGAATAAACAGTGACTCTGTACAGTTACACAGTGAGTGATCCTTACCCTGCTGAATAAACAGTGACTCTGTACAGTTACACAGTGAGTGATCCTTACCCTGCTGAATAAACAGTGACTCTGTACAGTTACACAGTGAGTGATCCTTACCCTGCTGAATAAACAGTGACTCTGTACAGTTACACAGTGAGTGATCCTTACCCTGCTGAATAAACAGTGACTCTGTACAGTTACACAGTGAGTGATCCTTACCCTGCTGAATAAACAGTGACTCTGTACAGTTACACAGTGAGTGATCCTTACCCTGCTGAATAAACAGTGACTCTGTACAGTTACACAGTGAGTGATCCTTACCCTGCTGAATAAACAGTGACTCTGTACAGTTACACAGTGAGTGATCCTTACCCTGCTGAATAAACAGTGACTCTGTACAGTTACACAGTGAGTGATCCTTACCCTGCTGAATAAACAGTGACTCTGTACAGTTACACAGTGAGTGATCCTCACCCTGCTGAATAAACAGTGACTCTGTACAGTTACACAGTGAGCGATCCTTACCCTGCTGAATAAACAGTGACTCTGTACAGTTACACAGTGAGTGATCCTTACCCTGCTGAATAAACAGTGACTCTGTACAGTTACACAGTGAGTGATCCTGACCCTGCTGAATAAACAGTGACTCTGTACAGTTACACAGTGAGTGATCCTTACCCTGCTGAATAAACAGTGACTCTGTACAGTTACACAGTGAGTGATCCTTACCCTGCTGAATAAACAGTGACTCTGTACAGTTACACAGTGAGTGATCCTTACCCTGCTGAATAAACAGTGACTCTGTACAGTTACACAGTGAGTGATCCTTACCCTGCTGAATAAACAGTGACTCTGTACAGTTACACATTGAGTGATCCTTACCCTGCTGAATAAACAGTGACGCAGCCCAGTTACACAGTGAGTGATCCTTACCCTGCTGAATAAACAGTGACTCTGTACAGTTACACAGTGAGTGATCCTTACCCTGCTGAATAAACAGTGACTCTGTACAGTTACACAGTGAGCGATCCTTACCCTGCTGAATAAACAGTGACTCTGTACAGTTACACAGTGAGTGATCCTTACCCTGCTGAATAAACAGTGTCTCTGTACAGTTACACAGTGAGTGATCCTTACCCTGCTGAATAAACAGCGACTCTGTACAGTTACACAGTGAGTGATCCTTACCCTGCTGAATAAACAGTGACTCTGTACAGTTACACAGTGAGTGATCCTTACCCTGCTGAATAAACAGTGACTCTGTACAGTTACACAGTGAGTGATCCTTACCCTGCTGAATAAACAGTGACTCTGTACAGTTACACAGTGAGTGATCCTTACCCTGCTGAATAAACAGCGACTCTGTACAGTTACACAGTGAGTGATCCTTACCCTGCTGAATAAACAGTGACTCTGTACAGTTACACAGTGAGTGATCCTTACCCTGCTGAATAAACAGTGACTCTGTACCGTTACACAGTGAGTGATCCTTACCCTGCTGAATAAACAGTGACTCTGTACAGTTACACAGTGAGTGATCCTTACCCTGCTGAATAAACAGCGACTCTGTACAGTTACACAGTGAGTGATCCTTACCCTGCTGAATAAACAGTGACGCAGCCCAGTTACACAGTGAGCGATCCTTACCCTGCTGAATAAACAGTGACTCTGTACAGTTACACAGTGAGTGATCCTTACCCTGCTGAATAAACAGTGACGCAGCCCAGTTACACAGTGAGTGATCCTTACCCTGCTGAATAAACAGTGACGCAGCCCAGTTACACAGTGAGCGATCCTTACCCTGCTGAATAAACAGTGAATCTGTACAGTTACACAGTGAGTGATCCTTACCCTGCTGAATAAACAGTGACGCTGCCCAGTTACACAGTGAGTGATCCTTACCCTGCTGAATAAACAGTGACTCTGTACAGTTACACAGTGAGTGATCCTTACCCTGCTGAATAAACAGTGACTCTGTACAGTTACACAGTGAGTGATCCTTACCCTGCTGAATAAACAGTGACTCTGTACAGTTACACAGTGAGTGATCCTTACCCTGCTGAATAAACAGTGACTCTGTACAGTTACACAGTGAGTGATCCTTACCCTGCTGAATACACAGTGACTCTGTACAGTTACACAGTGAGCGATCCTTACCCTGCTGAATAAACAGTGACTCTGTATAGTTACACAGTGAGTGATCCTTACCCTGCTGAATAAACAGTGACTCTGTACAGTTGCACAGTGAGCGATCCTTACCCTGCTGAATAAACAGTGACTCTGTACAGTTGCACAGTGAGCGATCCTTACCCTGCTGAATAAACAGTGACTCTGTACAGTTGCACAGTGAGAGATCCTTACCCTGCTGAATACACAATGACGCTGCCCAGTTACACAGTGAGTGATCCTTACCCTGCTGAATAAACAGTGACTGTGTACAGTTACACAGTGAGTGATCCTTACCCTGCTGAATAAACAGTGACTCTGTACAGTTGCACAGTGAGCGATCCTTACCCTGCTGAATAAACAGTGACTCTGTACAGTTGCACAGTGAGCGATCCTTACCCTGCTGAATAAACATTGACTCTGTACAGTTACACAGTGAGTGATCCTTACCCTGCTGAATAAACAGTGACTCTGTACAGTTGCACAGTGAGCGATCCTTACCCTGCTGAATAAACAGTGACTCTGTACAGTTGCACAGTGAGAGATCCTTACCCTGCTGAATACACAATGACGCTGCCCAGTTACACAGTGAGTGATCCTTACCCTGCTGAATAAACAGTGACTGTGTAGAGTTACACAGTGAGTGATCCTTACCCTGCTGAATAAACAGTGACTCTGTACAGTTGCACAGTGAGCGATCCTTACCCTGCTGAATAAACAGTGACTCTGTACAGTTGCACAGTGAGCGATCCTTACCCTGCTGAATACACAGTGACGCTGCCCAGTTACACAGTGTGTGATCCTTACCCTGCTGAATAAACAGTGACTCTGTACAGTTACACAGTGAGTGATCCTTACCCTGCTGAATAAACAGTGACGCAGCGCAGTTACACAGTGAGTGATCCTTACCCTGCTGAATAAACAGTGACGCAGCCCAGTTACACAGTGAGCGATCCTTACCCTGCTGAATAAACAGTGACTCTGTACAGTTACACAGTGAGTGATCCTTACCCTGCTGAATAAACAGTGACTCTGTACAGTTACACAGTGAGTGATCCTTACCCTGCTGAATAATCAGTGACTCTGTACAGTTACACAGTGAGCGATCTTTACCCTGCTGAATAAACAGTGACTGTGTACAGTTACACAGTGAGTGATCCTTACCCTGCTGAATAAACAGTGACTCTACAGTTACACAGTGAGTGATCCTTACCCTGCTGAATAAACAGTGACTCTGTACAGTTGCACAGTGAGCGATCCTTACCCTGCTGAATAAACAGAGACTCTGTACAGTTGCACAGTGAGAGATCCTTACCCTGCTGAATACACAATGACGCTGCCCAGTTACACAGTGAGTGATCCTTACCCTGCTGAATAAACAGTGACTGTGTACAGTTACACAGTGAGTGATCCTTACCCTGCTGAATAAACAGTGACTCTGTACAGTTACACAGTGAGCGATCCTTACCCTGCTGAATAAACAGTGACTCTGTACAGTTGCACAGTGAGCGATCCTTACCCTGCTGAATACACAGTGACGCTGCCCAGTTACACAGTGAGTGATCCTTACCCTGCTGAATAAACAGTGACTCTGTACAGTTACACAGTGAGTGATCCTTACCCTGCTGAATAAACAGTGACTCTGTACAGTTACAAAGTGAGTGATCCTTACCCTGCTGAATAAACAGTGACGCAGCCCAGTTACACAGTGAGCGATCCTTACCCTGCTGAATAAACAGTGACTCTGTACAGTTACACAGTGAGTGATCCTTACCCTGCTGAATAAACAGTGACTCTGTACAGTTACACAGTGAGTGATCCTTACCCTGCTGAATAAACAGTGACTCTGTACAGTTTCACAGTGAGTGATCCTTACCCTGCTGAATAAACAGTGACTCTGTACAGTTACACATTGAGTGATCCTTACCCTGCTGAATAAACAGTGACTCTACAGTTACACAGTGAGTGATCCTTACCCTGCTGAATAAACAGTGACTCTGTACAGTTACACAGTGAGTGATCCTTACCCTGCTGAATACACAGTGACTCTGTACAGTTACACAGTGAGTGATCCTTACCCTGCTGAATAAACAGTGACTCTGTACAGTTACACAGTGAGTGATCCTTACCCTGCTGAATAAACAGTGACTCTGTACAGTTACACAGTGAGTGATCCTTACCCTGCTGAATAAACAGTGACTCTGTACAGTTACACAGTGAGTGATCCTTACCCTGCTGAATAAACAGTGACTCTACAGTTACACAGTGAGTGATCCTTACCCTGCTGAATAAACAGTGACTCTGTACAGTTACACAGTGAGTGATCCTTACCCTGCTGAATAAACAGTGACTCTGTACAGTTACACAGTGAGTGATCCTTACCCTGCTGAATAAACAGTGACTCTGTACAGTTACACAGTGAGCGATCCTTACCCTGCTGAATAAACAGTGACTCTGTACAGTTACACAGTGAGTGATCCTTACCCTGCTGAATAAACAGTGACTCTGTACAGTTACACAGTGAGTGATCCTTACCCTGCTGAATAAACAGTGACTCTGTACAGTTCCACAGTGAGTGATCCTTACCCTGCTGAATAAACAGTGACTCTGTACAGTTACACAGTGAGTGATCCTTACCCTGCTGAATAAACAGTGACTCTGTACAGTTACACAGTGAGCGATCCTTACCCTGCTGAATAAACAGTGACGCTGCCCAGTTACACAGTGAGTGATCCTTACCCTGCTGAATAAACAGTGACTCTGTACAGTTACACAGTGAGTGATCCTTACCCTGCTGAATAAACAGTGACTCTGTACAGTTACACAGTGAGTGATCCTTACCCTGCTGAATAAACAGTGACTCTGTACAGTTACACAGTGAGTGATCCTTACCCTGCTGAATAAACAGTGACTCTGTACAGTTACACAGTGAGTGATCTTTACCCTGCTGAATAAACAGTGACTCTGTACAGTTACACAGTGACTGATCCTTACCCTGCTGAATAAACAGTGACGCTGCCCAGTTACACAGTGAGTGATCCTTACCCTGCTGAATAAACAGTGTCTCTGTACAGTTACACAGTGACTGATCCTTACCCTGCTGAATAAACAGTGACGCTGCCCAGTTACACAGTGAGTGATCCTTACCCTGCTGAATAAACAGTGACTCTGTACAGTTACACAGTGAGTGATCCTTCCCCTGCTGAATAAACAGTGACTCTGTACAGTTACACAGTGAGTGATCCTTACCCTGCTGAATAAACAGTGACTCTGTACAGTTACACAGTTAATGATCCTTCCCCTGCTGAATAAACAGCGACTCTGTACAGTTACACAGTGTGTGATCCTTACCCTGCTGAATAAACAGTGACTCTGTACAGTTACACAGTGAGTGATCCTTACCCTGCTGAATAAACAGTGACTCTGTACAGTTACACAGTGAGTGATCCTTACCCTGCTGAATAAACAGTGACTGTGTACAGTTACACAGTGAGTGATCCTTACCCTGCTGAATAAACAGTGACGCTGCCCAGTTACACAGTGAGTGATCCTTACCCTGCTGAATACACAGTGACTGTGTACAGTTACACAGTGTGTGATCCTTACCCTGCTGAATAAACAGTGACGCAGCCCAGTTACACAGTGTGTGATCCTTACCCTGCTGAATAAACAGTGACTCTGTACAGTTACACAGCGAGTGATCCTTACCCTGCTGAATAAACAGTGACTCTGTACAGTTACACAGTGAGTGATCCTTACCCTGCTGAATACACAGTGACGCTGCCCAGTTACACAGTGAGTGATCCTTACCCTGCTGAATAAACAGTGACTGTGTACAGTTACACAGTGAGTGATCCTTACCCTGCTGAATAAACAGTGACTCTGTACAGTTACACAGTGAGTGATCCTTACCCTGCTGAATAAACAGTGACTCTGTACAGTTACACAGTGTGTGATCCTTACCCTGCTGAATAAACAGTGACTCTGTACAGTTACACAGTGAGTGATCCTTACCCTGCTGAATAAACAGTGACTCTGTACAGTTACACAGCGAGTGATCCTTACCCTGCTGAATAAACAGTGACTCTGTACAGTTACACAGTGAGTGATCCTTACCCTGCTGAATAAACAGTGACGCTGCCCAGTTACACAGTGAGTGATCCTTACCCTGCTGAATAAACAGTGACTGTGTACAGTTACACAGTGAGTGATCCTTACCCTGCTGAATAAACAGTGACTCTGTACAGTTACACAGTGAGTGATCCTTACCCTGCTGAATAAACAGTGACTCTGTACAGTTACACAGTGTGTGATCCTTACCCTGCTGAATAAACAGTGACTCTGTACAGTTACACAGTGAGTGATCTTTACCCTGCTGAATAAACAGTGACTCTGTACAGTTACACAGTGAGTGATCTTTACCCTGCTGAATAAACAGTGACTCTGTACAGTTACACAGTGAGTGATCCTTACCCTGCTGAATAAACAGTGACTCTGTACAGTTACACAGTGAGTGATCCTTACCCTGCTGAATAAACAGTGACTCTGTACAGTTACACAGTGAGTGATCCTTACCCTGCTGAATAAACAGTGACTCTGTACAGTTACACAGTGACCTCAGAAACCACAACAGCACATTTTGAACTGAGCCTGATTTTGATGAAAAATCTGATGTTTTTTGTACAACGTTCCTCGTTCGCTGATGGTCCTCTGGGGGGAAATCTTTCATCCCTGGCTGTCTGACCCAGACCTGCAGCCTCAATTTGATCAGGAAATGCTAACTCCGACATCTCCCTCTGTCCCAATCTCCCGGGGGGTGTGAGGATTGTGGCTGAGTGGAGGGACCTGTGGCAAGGGGGGTAGTTACAGCGCTGCGGCACTAACCCCAGACAGACGATTGATTGGGGTCCTTCCACTGGGAGATGGGATTTGTGCAGGGTCTGGGAGGGAGCTGCGATCCCAGACATTGTAAATCCAGAAGAAACGTTTGGATTCGTTGAGAAATTCAGGAAGAATGCTGTTCCCCTGTGTCCGAACGTACTCCCATTCCCCACCTCCAACCCCTCTCCCTGTGTTGCTGACCTTCCTGTCTGGTAACACCACATTTCCAAATCCCTCCCTCACTCCCTCCCTCCCTATCTCTGTAACCTCCTCCAGCCCCTACAATCCTCATCCTCCTGTTCAAATCCCTCCCTCGCTCCCTATCTCTGTAACCTCCTCCAGCCCCAACAATTCTCATCCTCCTGTTCAAATCCCTCCCTCGCCCCCTCCCTCCCTATCTCTGTAACCTCCTCCAGCCCCTACAATCCTCATCCTCCTGTTCAAATCCCTCCCTCGCTCCCTCCCTCCCTATCTCTGTAACCTCCTCCAGCCCCTACAATCCTCATCCTCCTGTTCAAATCCCTCCTTCGCTCCCTCCCTCCCTATCTCTGTAACCTCCTCCAGCCCCTACAATCCTCATCCTCCTGTTCAAATCCCTCCCTCTCTCCCTCCCTCCCTATCTCTGTAACCTCCTCCAGCCCCTACAATTCCTATCCTCCTGTTCAAATCCCTCCCACGCCCCCTCCCTCCCTATCTCTGTAACCTCCTCCAGCCCCTACAATCCTCATCCTCCTGTTCAAATCCCTCCTTCGCTCCCTCCCTCCCTATCTCTGTAACCTCCTCCAGCCCTTACAATTCTCATCCTCCTGTTCAAATCCCTCCCTCGCTCCCTCCCTCCCTATCTCTGTAACCTCCTCCAGCCCCTACAATTCTCATCCTCCTGTTCAAATCCCTCCCTCACTCCCTCCCTCCCTCTCTCTGTAACCTCCTCCAGCCCCTACAATCCTCATCCTCCTGTTCAAATCCCTCCCTCCCTCCCTATCTCTGTAACCTCCTCCAGCCCCTACAATTCCCATCCTCCTGTTCAAATCCCTCCCTCGCTCCCTCCCTCCCTATCTCTGTAACCTCCTCCAGCCCCTACAATTCTCATCCTCCTGTTCAAATCCCTCCTTCGCTCCCTCCCTCCCTATCTCTGTAACCTCCTCCAGCCCCTACAATTCTCATCCTCCTGTTCAAATCCCTCCCTCCCTCCCTATCTCTGTAACCTCCTCCAGCCCCTACAATTCTCATCCTCCTGTTCAAATCCCTCCCTCCCTCCCTATCTCTGTAACCTCCTCCAGTCCCTACAATTCTCATCCTCCTGTTCAAATCCCTCCTTCGCTCCCTCCCTCCCTATCTCTGTAACCTCCTCCAGTCCCTACAATTCTCATCCTCCTGTTCAAATCCCTCCTTCGCTCCCTCCCTCCCTATCTCTGTAACCTCCTCCAGTCCCTACAATTCTCATCCTCCTGTTCAAATCCCTCCCTCGCTCCCTCCCTCCCTATCTCTGTAACCTCCTCCAGCCCCTACAATTCTCATCCTCCTGTTCAAATCCCTCCCTCGCTCCCTCCCTCCCTATCTCTGTAACCTCCCCCAGCCCCTACAATTCTCATCCTCCTGTTCAAATCCCTCCCTCGCTCCCTCCCTATCTCTGTAACCTCCTCCAGTCCCTACAATTCTCATCCTCCTGTTCAAATCCCTCCTTCGCTCCCTCCCTCCCTATCTCTGTAACCTCCTCCAACCCCTACAATTCTCATCCTCCTGTTCAAATCCCTCCCTCGCTCCCTCCCTATCTCTGTAACCTCTTCCAGCCCCTACAATTCTCATCCTCCTGTTCAAATCCCTCCCTCGCTCCCTCCCTCCCTATCTCTGTAACCTCCTCCAGCCCCTACAATTCTCATCCTCCTGTTCAAATCCCTCCTTCGCTCCCTCCCTCCCTATCTCTGTAACCTCCTCCAGCCCCTACAATTCTCATTCTCCTGTTCAAATCCCTCCCTCGCTCCCTCCCTATCTCTGTAACCTCCTCCAGCCCCTACAACCCTCATCCTCCTGTTCAAATCCCTCCCTCGCTCCCTCCCTATCTCTGTAACCTCCTCCAGCCCCTACAATTCTCATCCTCCTGTTCAAATCCCTCCCTCGCTCCCTCCCTATCTCTGTAACCTCCTCCAGCCCCTACAATTCTCATCCTCCTGTTCAAATCCCTCCCTCGCTCCCTCCCTATCTCTGTAACCTCCTCCAGTCCCTACAATTCTCATCCTCCTGTTCAAATTCCTCCCTCGCTCCCTCCCTCCCTATCTCTGTAACCTCCTCCAGTCCCTACAATTCTCATCCTCCTGTTCAAATCCCTCCCTCGCTCCCTCCCTCCCTATCTCTGTATCTCCTCCAGCCCCTACAATTCTCATCCTCCTGTTCAAATCCCTCCCTCCCTCCCTCCCTATCTCTGTAACCTCCTCCAGTCCCTACAATTCTCATCCTCCTGTTCAAATCCCTCCTTCGCTCCCTCTCTCCCTATCTCTGTAACCTCCTCCAGTCCCTACAATTCTCATCCTCCTGTTCAAATCCCTCCCTCGCTCCCTCCCTATCTCTGTAACCTCCTCCAGCCCCTACAATCCTCATCCTCCTGTTCCAATCCCTCCCTCGCTCCCTCCCTCCCTATCTCTGTAACCTCCTCCAGCCCCTACAATCCTCATCCTCCTGTTCCAATCCCTCCCTCGCTCCCTATCTCTCTAACCTCCTCCAGCCCCTACAATTCTCATCCTCCTGTTCAAATCCCTCCCTCGCTCCCTCCCTATCTCTGTAACCTCCTCCAGCCCCTACAATTCTCATCCTCCTGTTCAAATCCCTCTCTCGCTCCCTCCCTCCCTATCTCTGTAACCTCCTCCAGCCCCTACAATTCTCATCCTCCTGTTCAAATCCCTCCCTCCCTCCCTATCTCTGTAACCTCCTCCAGCCCCTACAATTCTCATCCTCCTGTTCAAATCCCTCCCTCCCTCCCTCCCTCCCTATCTCTGTAACCTCCTCCAGTCCCTACAATTCTCATCCTCCTGTTCAAATCCCTTCTTCGCTCCCTCCCTCCCTATCTCTGTAACCTCCTCCAACCCCTACAATTCTCATCCTCCTGTTCAAATCCCTCCCTCGCTCCCTCCCTCGCTATCTCTGTAACCTCCTCCAGCCCCTACAATTCTCATCCTCCTGTTCAAATCCCTCCATCGCTCCCTCCCTATCTCTGTAACCTCCTCCAGCCCCTACAATTCTCATCCTCCTGTTCAAATCCCTCCCTCGCTCCCTCCCTCCCTATCTCTGTAACCTCCTCCAGCCCCTACAATTCTCATCCTCCTGTTCAAATCCCTCCCTCGCTCCCTCCCTATCTCTGTAACCTCCTCCAGCCCCTACAATTCTCATCCTCCTGTTCAAATCCCTCCCTCGCTCCCTCCCTCCCTATCTCTGTAACCTCCTCCAGCCCCTACAATTCTCATCCTCCTGTTCAAATCCCTCCCTCCCTCCCTCCCTATCTCTGTAACCTCCTCCAGTCCCTCCAATTCTCATCCTCCTGTTCAAATCCCTCCTTCGCTCCCTCCCTCCCTATCTCTGTAACCTCCTCCAACCCCTACAATCCTCATCCTCCTGTTCAAATCCCTCCCTCGCTCCCTCCCTCCCTATCTCTGTAACCTCCTCCAGCCCCTACAATTCTCATCCTCCTGTTCAAATCCCTCCCTCGCTCCCTCCCTATCTCTGTAACCTCCTCCAGCCCCTACAATCCTCATCCTCCTGTTCAAATCCCTCCCTCTCTCCCTCCCTATCTCTGTAACCTCCTCCAACCCCTACAATTCTCATCCTCCTGTTCAAATCCCTCCCTCGCTCCCTCCCTATCTCTGTAACCTCCTCCAGCCCCTACAATTCTCATCCTCCTGTTCAAATCCCTCCCTCCCTATCTCTGTAACCTCCTCCAGCCCCTACAATTCTCATCCTCCTGTTCAAATCCCTCCCTCCCTCCCTCCCTATCTCTGTAACCTCCTCCAGTCCCTACAATTCTCATCCTCCTGTTCAAATCCCTCCTTCGCTCCCTCCCTCCCTATCTCTGTAACCTCCTCCAACCCCTACAATTCTCATCCTCCTGTTCAAATCCCTCCCTCGCTCCCTCCCTCCCTATCTCTGTAACCTCCTCCAGCCCCTACAATTCTCATCCTCCTGTTCAAATCCCTCCCTCGCTCCCTCCCTATCTCTGTAACCTCCTCCAGCCCCTACAATCCTCATCCTCCTGTTCAAATCCCTCCCTCGCTCCCTCCCTCCCTATCTCTGTAACCTCCTCCAACCCCTACAATTCTCATCCTCCTGTTCAAATCCCTCCCTCGCTCCCTCCCTCCCTATCTCTGTAACCTCCTCCAGCCCCTACAATTCCCATCCTCCTGTTCAAATCCCTCCCTCGCTCCCTCCCTCCCTATCTCTGTAACCTCCTCCAGCCCCTACAATTCTCATCCTCCTGTTCAAATCCCTCCCTCCCTCCCTCCCTCGCTCCCTCCCTCCCTATCTCTGTAACCTCCTCCAAGATCTCCGTGTTCTTCCAATTACGGCCTCTCGAGCATCCCCCGATTCCCATCTCCCCGCCATTCGTGGCCAAAATCCCTCCCTACACATCTCCATCTCTTTCTTTTTCGATCTCTCTCACCAGTTTCTACCTCTCCCTCTCTCTGCCTTTCTCTCCATCTACACCATATCTCATTATCTGTCTCTCTCTGTCCATCTATCGTGTTATCTCTCTCCCTCTCTCTCTCTGTGTCTCTCTCCATGTCTATCTCTCGCTCTCTCCCTCACGATGTCTTTCTCTGTCTCTCTCATCTGCAATTGTTCAGTACGGGCACCGGGGGGAGTGTCGGTCTGGATTATGGAGCTCAAATCCCAGAGTGTATACATCTACCCCCGACAGTGCAGCACTCCCTCAGTACTGACCCTCTGACAGTGCGGCACTCCCTCAGTACTGATCCTCTGATAGTGCGGCACTCCCTCAGCACTGACCCTCTGACAGTGCAGCACTCCCTCAGTACTGACCCTCTGACAGTGCGGCACTCCCTCAGTACTGACCCTCTGACAGTGCGGCACTCCCTCAGTACTGACCCTCTGACAGTGCGGCACTCCCTCAGCACTGACCCTCTGACAGTGCAGCACTCCCTCAGTACTGTCCCTCTGACAGTGCAGCACTCCCTCAGTACTGACCCTCTGACAGTGCGGCACTCCCTCATTACTGACCCTCTGACAGTGCGGCATTCCCTCAGTACTGACCCTCTGACAGTGCGGCACTCCTTCAGTACTGACCCTCTGACAGTGCGGCACTCCCTCAGTACTGACCCTCCGACAGTGCGGCACTCCCTCAGTACTGACCCTCCGACAGTGCGGTATTCCCTCAGCACTGACCCTCTGACAGTGCGGCACTCCGTCAGTACTGACCCTCTGACAGTGCGGCACTCCCTCAGTACTGACCCTCTGACAGTGCGGCACTCCCTCAGTACTGACCCTCTGACAGTGCGGCATTCCCTCAGTACTGACCCTCTGACAGTGCGGCACTCCCTCAGTACTGACCCTCCGACAGTGCGGCACTCCCTCAGTACTGACCCTCCGACAGTGCGGCACTCCCTCAGTACTGACCCTCCGACAGTGCGGCATTCCCTCAGTACTGACCCTCTGACAGTGCGGCACTCCCTCAGTACTGACCCCCCGACAGTGCAGCACTCCCTCAGTACTGACCCCCCGACAGTGCAGCACTCCCTCAGTACTGACCCTCTGACAGTGCGGCACTCCCTCAGTACTGACCCTCTGACAGTGCGGCACTCCCTCAGTACTGACCCTCTGACAGTGCGGCA
>NW_027592805.1:22500-30000 GCF_964213995.1 Mustelus asterias
ACTCCCTCAGCACTGACCCTCTGACAGTGCGGCACACCCTCAGTACTGACCCTCTGACAGTGCGGCACACCCTCAGTACTGACCCTCTGACAGTGCGGCACTCCCTCAGTACTGACCCTCTGACAGTGCGGCACTCCCTCAGTACTGACCCTATGACAGTGCGGCACTCCCTCAGTACTGACCCTATGACAGTGCGGCACTCCCTCAGTACTGACCCTCTGACAGTGCAGCACTCCCTCAGTACTGACCCTCTGACAGTGCAGCACTCCCTCAGTACTGACCCTCTGACAGTGCGGCACTCCCTCAGTACTGACCCTATGACAGTGCGGCACTCCCTCAGCACTGACACTCTGACAGTGCGGCACTCCCTCAGTACTGACCCTCTGACAGTGCGGCACTCCCTCAGTACTGACACTCTGACAGTGCAGCACTCCCTCAGTACTGACCCTCTGACAGTGCGGCACTCCCTCAGTACTGACCCTCTGACAGTGCGGCACTCCCTCAGTACTGACCCTCTGACAGTGCGGCACTCCCTCAGTACTGACCCTCTGACAGTGCAGCACTCCCTCAGTACTGACCCTCTGACAGTGCGGCACCCCCTCAGTACTGACCCTCTGACAGTGCAGCACTCCCTCAGCACTGACCCTCTGACAGTGCAGCACACCCTCAGTACTGACCCTCTGACAGTGCGGCACTCCCTCAGTACTGACCCTCTGACAGTGCGGCACTCCCTCAGTACTGACCCTCCCACAGTGCAGCACTCCCTCAGTACTGACCCTCTGACAGTGCGGCACTCCCTCAGTACTGACCCTCTGACAGTGAGGCACTCCCTCAGCACTGACCCTCTGACAGTGCGGCACTCCCTCAGTACTGACCCTCTGACAGTGCGGCACTCCCTCAGTACTGACCCTCTGACAGTGCGGCACTCCCTCAGTACTGACCCTCTGACAGTGCGGCACTCCCTCAGTACTGACCCTCTGACAGTGCAGCACTCCCTCAGCACTGACCCTCTGACAGTGCAGCACACCCTCAGTACTGACCCTCTGACAGTGCGGCACTCCCTCAGTACTGACCCTCTGACAGTGCGGCACTCCCTCAGTACTGACCCTCCCACAGTGCAGCACTCCCTCAGTACTGACCCTCTGACAGTGCGGCACTCCCTCAGTACTGACCCTCTGACAGTGCGGCACTCCCTCAGTACTGACCCTCTGACAGTGCGGCACTCCCTCAGTACTGACCCTCTGACAGTGCGGCACTCCCTCAGTACTGACCCTCTGACAGTGCGGCACTCCCTCAGTACTGACCCTCTGACAGTGCGGCACTCCCTCAGTACTGACCCTCTGACAGTGCGGCACTCCCTCAGTACTGACCCTCTGACAGTGCAGCACTCCCTCAGCACTGACCCTCTGACAGTGCAGCACACCCTCAGTACTGGCCCTCTGACAGTGCGGCACTCCCTCAGTACTGACCCTCTGACAGTGCGGCACTCCCTCAGTACTGACCCTCCCACAGTGCAGCACTCCCTCAGTACTGACCCTCTGACAGTGCGGCACTCCCTCAGTACTGACCCTCTGGCAGTGCGGCACTCCCTCATTACTGACCCTCTGACAGTGCAGCACTCCCTCAGCACTGACCCTCTGACAGTGCAGCACTCCCTCAGCACTGACCCTCTGACAGTGCAGCACACCCTCAGTACTGACCCTCTGACAGTGCGGCACTCCCTCAGTACTGACCCTCTGACAGTGCGGCACTCCCTCAGTACTGACCCTCCCACAGTGCAGCACTCCCTCAGTACTGACCCTCTGACAGTGCGGCACTCCCTCAGTACTGACCCTCTGACAGTGCGGCACTCCCTCAGTACTGACCCTCTGACAGTGCGGCACTCCCTCAGTACTGACCCTCTGACAGTGCGGCACTCCCTCAGTACTGACCCTCTGACAGTGCGGCACTCCCTCAGTACTGACCCTCTGACAGTGCGGCACTCCCTCAGTACTGACCCTCTGACAGTGCGGCACTCCCTCAGTACTGACCCTCTGACAGTGCAGCACTCCCTCAGCACTGACCCTCTGACAGTGCAGCACACCCTCAGTACTGGCCCTCTGACAGTGCGGCACTCCCTCAGTACTGACCCTCTGACAGTGCGGCACTCCCTCAGTACTGACCCTCCCACAGTGCAGCACTCCCTCAGTACTGACCCTCTGACAGTGCGGCACTCCCTCAGTACTGACCCTCTGGCAGTGCGGCACTCCCTCATTACTGACCCTCTGACAGTGCAGCACTCCCTCAGCACTGACCCTCTGACAGTGCGGCACTACCTCAGCACTGACCCTCCGACAGTGCAGCACTCCCTCAGTACTGACCCTCTGACAGTGCGGCACTCCCTCAGCACTGACCCTCTGACAGTGCGGCACTCCCTCAGTACTGACCCTCTGACAGTGCGGCACTCCCTCAGTACTGACCCTCTGACAGTGCAGCACTCCCTCAGTACTGACCCTCTGACAGTGCGGCACTCCCTCAGTACTGACCCTCTGACAGTGCGGCACTCCCTCAGTACTGACCCTCCGACAGTGCGGCACTCCCTCAGTACTGACCCTCCGACAGTGCGGCACTCCCTCAGTACTGACCCTCCGACAGTGCGGCACTCCCTCAGTACTGACCCTCCAACAGTGCGGCACTCCCTCAGTACTGACCCTCCGACAGTGCGGCACTCCCTCAGTACTGACCCTCCGACAGTGCGGCACTCCCTCAGTACTGACCTTCCGACAGTGCGGCACTCCCTCAGTACTGACCCTCCGACAGTGCGGCACTCCCTCAGTACTGACCCTCTGACAGTGCGGCACTCCCTCAGTACTGACCCTCTGACAGTGCGGCACTCCCTCAGTACTGACCCTCTGACAGTGCGGCACTCCCTCAGTACTGACCCTCTGACAGTGCGGCACTCCCTCAGCACTGACCCTCTGACAGTGCAGCACTCCCTCAGTACTGACCCTCTGACAGTGCAGCACTCCCTCAGTACTGACCCTCTGACAGTGCAGCACTCCCTCAGTACTGACACGGGGGGGAGTGTTGGCCTGGATTATGGAGCTCAAATCCCAGAGTATATACATCTACCCCCGACAGTGCAGCACTCCCTCAGTACTGACACCGGAGGGAGTGTCGGCCTGGATTATGGAGCTCAAATCCTAGAGTATAGACATCTACCCCGACAGTGCAGCACTCCCTCAGTACTGACCCTCCGACAGTGCAGCACTCCCTCAGTACTGACACCGGAGGGAGTGTCGGCCTGGATTAAGGAGAATGATGAGGACAGAGAGAGTTTGTTTGAATACTACTTTATTGTAAATGGTATTTACAAAGCGTATACAAAATAGCTGGTTGTAAAACACACCTGATAAACCTCGTATAATTCCAATAAGTACAAGTTCAAGCATAAATTGTTAGACATTTAAAACTTTGACTTTCGCAGAGGACATTCAGAAAAGCTGAGAATCAAACCCTTTCCAGCGATACAATTAACACACAATATTTTTCAATTGGTAAACACACCTCTCGCCTCCCTCTTCATTCACTCTCGGAGGATTGTCAGACACTGCACGATTAGTTCTGGGTCCCTAAATTATTAACAATCAATGTTACTGACACAGCAGAACAGACTGATGGTGGTTTATCCAGGTTTTACTAATGATACACAGCTGCGGACAGGATACAGAGAGAAATCCAGTCGATAGACCAGTGAGAGGCAGCCGGGGATTAATCCGACCAAAATGCCTGATTACTGACTTTGGCAGGAAGAATTTGAAAGGGGAAGATCATTTAAACACAGATAGTTTGCAGATATCCGCAGTGCAGAGGGACCTGGGCATCCAGGTACATCAATCACTACAGATTCGAATGCAGCTACAGCAAGTGGTGAGGAAGGCAAGCAGTCTTTATTGCAAAGGGGGATGGAGTATAAAAGTCAGGAAGTCTCGCTACAACTGTACGGGGCATTTGGTGTTTCTGCAGCTGGAGTACTGCGCAGAGTTTTGGTCTCCTTACTGAGGGAGGGATAGACTCGCATTGGAGGCAGTTCAGAGAAGGTTCCTGGGGTGAGGGGGGCTGTCTGATGAGAGATTGATTGGAATGGGCTATGGGGAGAGAGTGGGGCAGTGGGATTAGTTTGGGGATTGATACAGGGCTATGGGGAGAGAGCGGGGCAGTGGGATTAGTTTGGGGATTGATACAGGGCTATGGGGAGAGAGCGGGGCAGTGGGATTAGTTTGGGGATTGATACAGGGCTATGGGGAGAGAGCGGGGCAGTGGGATTAGTTTGGGATTGATACAGGGCTATGGGGAGAGAGTGGGGCAGTGGGATTAGTTTGGGATTGATACAGGGCTATGGGGAGAGAGCGGGGCAGTGGGATTAGTTTGGGATTGATACAGGGCTACGGGGAGAGACCAGGGCAGTGGGATTAGTTTGGGATTGATACAGGGCTATGGGGAGAGATTGGGGCAGTGGGATTAGTTTGGGATTGATACAGGGCTATGGGGAGAGAGCAGGGCAGTGGGATTAGTTTGGGGATTGATACAGGGCTATGGGGAGAGAGCGGGGCAGTGAGATTAGTTTGGGGATTGATACAGGGCTATGGGGAGAGAGCGGGGCAGTGGGATTAGTTTGGGATTGATACAGGGCTATGGGGAGAGATTGGGGCAGTGGGATTAGTTTGGGATTGATACAGGGCTATGGGGAGAGAGCAGGGCAGTGGGATTAGTTTGGGGATTGATACAGGGCTATGGGGAGAGAGCGGGGCAGTGAGATTAGTTTGGGGATTGATACAGGGCTATGGGGAGAGAGCGGGGCAGTGGGATTAGTTTGGGGATTGATACAGGGCTATGGGGAGAGAGCAGGGCAGTGGGATTAGTTTGGGATTGATACAGGGCTATGGGGAGAGATTGGGGCAGTGGGATTAGTTTGGGAATGATACAGGGCTACGGGGAGAGAGCGGGGCAGTGGGATTAGTTTGGGATTGATACAGGGCTATGGGGAGAGATTGGGGCAGTGGGATTAGTTTGGGATTGATACAGGGCTATGGGGAGAGAGCGGGGCAGTGGGATTAGTTTGGGATTGATACAGGGCTACGGGGAGAGACCGGGGCAGAGGGATTAGTTTGGGGATTGATACAGGGCTATGGGGAGAGGGTGGGGCAGTGGGATTAGTTTGGGGGTTGATACAGGGCTATGGGGAGAGAGCGGTGTAGTGGGATTAGTTTCGGAGTAGATACAGGGCTATGGGGAGAGAGCGGGGCAGTGGGATTAGTTTGGGGATTGATACAGGGCTATGGGGAGAGAGCGGGGCAGTGGGATTAGTTTGGGGATTGATACAGGGCTATGGGGAGAGAGCAGGGCAGTGAGATTAGTTTGGGATTGATACAGGGCTATGGGGAGAGAGTGGGGCAGAGGGATTAGTTTGGGGATTGATACAGGGCTATGGGGAGAGAGCGGGGCAGTGAGATTAGTTTGGGATTGATACAGGGCTATGGGGTGAGAGCGGGGCAGTGGGATTAGTTTGGGGATTGATACAGGGCTATGGAGAGAGATTGGGGCAGAGGGATTAGTTTGGGATTGATACAGGGCTATGGGGAGAGAGCGGCGGCAGTGAGATTAGTTTGGGGATTGATACAGGGCTATGGAGAGAGATTGGGGCAGTGAGATTAGTTTGGGATTGATACAGGGCTGTGGGGAGAGACCGGGGCAGAGGGATTAGTTTGGGGATTGATACAGGGCTATGGAGAGAGAGCAGGGCAGTGGGATTAGTTTGGGGATTGATACAGGGCTATGGGGAGAGAGCGGGGCAGTGGGATTAGTTTGGGGATTGATACAGGGCTATGGGGAGAGAGCGGGGCAGTGGGATTAGTTTGGGGATTGATACAGGGCTATGGGGAGAGAGCGGGGCAGTGGGATTAGTTTAGGATTGATACAGGGCTATGGGAGAGAGCGGGGCAGTGAGATTAGTTTGGGATTGATACAGGGCTATGGGGAGGGAGCGGGGCAGTGGGATTAGTTTGGGATTGATACAGGGCTATGGCGAGAGAGCGGGGCAGTGGGATTAGTTTGGGGATTGATACAGGGCTATGGGGATTGCGCGGGGCAGTGGGATTAGTTTGGGGATTGATACAGGGCTATGGGGAGAGAGCGGGGCAGTGGGATTAGTTTGGGATTGATACAGGGCTATGGGGAGAGCGCGGGGCAGTGGGATTAGTTTGGGGATTGATACAGGGCTATGGGGAGAGCGCGGGGCAGTGGGATTAGTTTGGGGATTGATACAGGGCTATGGGGAGAGAGCGGGGCAGTGGGATTAGTTTGGGATTGATACAGGGCTATGGGGAAAGAGCGGGGCAGTGGGATTAGTTTGGGATTGATACAGGGCTATGGGGAGAGCGCGGGGCAGTGGGATTAGTTTGGGGATTGATACAGGGCTATGGGGAGAGCGCGGGGCAGTCGGATTAGTTTGGGGATTGGTACAGGGCTATGGGGAGAGAGCGGGGCAATGGGATTAGTTTGGGATTGATACAGGGCTATGGGGAGAGAGCGGGGCAGTGGGATTTGTTTGGGGATTGATACAGGGCTATGGGGAGAGAGTGGGGCAGTGGGATTAATTTGGGGATTGATACAGGGCTATGGGGGGAGAGCGGGGCAGTGGGATTAGTTTGGGGATTGATACAGGGCTCTGGGGAGAGAGCGGGACAGTGGGATTAGTTTGGGGATTGATACAGGGCTATGGGGGGAGAGCGGGGCAGTGGGATTAGTTTGGGGATTGATACAGGGCTATGGGGAGAGCGGGGCAGTGGGATTAGTTTGGGGATTGATACAGGGCTATGGGGAGAGAGCAGGGCAATGGGATTAGTTTGGGGATTGATACAGGGCTATGGGGAGAGAGCGGGGCAGTGGGATTAGTTTGGGATTGATACAGGGCTATGGGGAGAGAGCAGGGCAATGGGATTAGTTTGGGGATTGATACAGGGCTATGGGGAGAGAGCGGGGCAGTGGGATTAGTTTGGGGATTGATACAGGGCTATGGGGAGGGAGCGGGGCAGAGGGATTAGTTTGAGATTGTTACAGGGCTATGGGGAGAGAGCGGGGCAGTGGGATTAGTTTGGGGATTGATACAGGGCTATGGGAAGAAAGCGGGGCAGTGGGATTAGTTTGGGGATTGATACATGGCTATGGGGAGAGAGCGGGACAGAGGGATTAGTTTGAGATTGATACAGGGCTATGGGGAGAGAGCGGGGCAGTGGGATTAGTTTGGGGATTGATACAGGGCTATGGGGAGAGCGCGGGGCAGTGGGATTAGTTTGGGAATTGATACAGGGCTATGGGGAGAGCGCGGGGCAGTGGGATTAGTTTGGGAATTGATACAGGGCTATGGGGAGAGAGCGGGGCAGTGGGATTAGTTTGGGGATTGATACAGGGCTATGGGGAGAGAGCGGGGCAGTGGGATTAGTTTGGGGATTGATACAGGGC
>NW_027592805.1:35000-45132 GCF_964213995.1 Mustelus asterias
TCCTTCGCTGAACCAACGTGAATCACCTCACAGGGCGACAGGGGCAACCTGACCGTCCGAGGGGTTAAACTCCCAGGCCAAATGGCGTGATCTCGAGCTGGCATCCCTGGGAATTGAACCCGGATTGAGATATGAACAAGGCCAAAAAAAAAGTGGGACATTTTTCACCTCGGAACCACCCAGACAAATCCAAGAATGCCCAGATTCCAGGGATGGTGACAGATTACACGACAGGGTTAAGGTTTGCCTGGTGAATATTTGATGACCTTGGGGTTAACATGCTGGAGAACTAAACTAACATTCACACCACACAAGTGCCAAGGCAATGACCATCTCCAACAAGGAGGAATCTAACCATCTAATCTATACCTAATTTCTTCCTGAAATCACACAGTTTTGGCCTCAACTACTTTCTGTGGAAGTGAATTCCACACATTCACCACCCTCCGGGTGAAGAAACTTCTCCTCACCTCAGTTCTAAAAGGTTTACCCCTTATCCTCAAACTATGACCCCGAGTTCTGGACTCCCCCACCATCGGGAATCTCTCTATCTATGGGTGGCACGGTGGCACAGTGGTTAGCACTGCTGCCTCACAGCCCCAGGGACCTGGGTTCAATTCCCGGCTCGGGTCACTGTCTGTGTGGAGTCTGCACGTTCTCCCCGTGTCTGCGTGGGTTTCCTCCGGGTGCTCCGGTTTCCTCCCACAGTCTGAAAGATGTGCTGGTTAGGTTGATTGGCCGTGATAAATTAACCCTTAGTGTCCTGAGATGCTTAGGTTGGAAGAAGTGGCAGGGTAAATATATGGGATAGGGCTTGGGTGGGATGGCTGTCGGTGCACATTCGATGGGCTGAATGGCCTCCTTCTGCACTGTCGAGTTTTTATGATTCTGTTTAACCCTGTTAGAATTTTATAAGTTTCTATGAGATCCCCTCTCACTCTTCTAAACTCCAGTGAATACAATCCTAACCCACTTCGTCTCTCCTCATATGACAGACCTGCCATCCCAGGAATCAGCCTGGTAAACCTTCGCTGCGCTCCCTCTATAGCAAGGACATCCTTCCTCAGATAAGGACACCAAAACGGCACACAATACTCCAGGTGTGGCCTCACCAAGGCCCTGTACAATTGCAGCAAAACATCCCTATCCCGATACTCAAACCTTCTCGCTATGAAGGCCAACATACCATTTGCCTTCTTTACTGCCTGCTGTACCTGCACGCTTACTTTCAGCAACAAATGCACTGGGCCACTAAGGTCTCACTGAGTATCCGCCTCTCTCAATTCACACCCATTCAAATAATAATCTGCCTTCCTATTATTGCTACCAAAGTGGATAATCTCACATTTATCCACATTATACTGCATCTGCCATGCAGATGTCCACTCACTCAACCTGTCCAAATCACACTGAAGCATCTCTGCATCCTCCTCACAGCTCACCCTCCCACCCAGCTTTGTATCATCTGCAAATTTGGAGATAATACATTCAGTTCCCGCTTCCTAATCATTAATATATAACCATGAAGTGGAGTTATATATTAGGGCGGCACGGTAGCACAGTGGTTAGCACTGCTGCTTCACAGCTCCAGGGTCCCGGGTTCGATTCCCGGCTCGGGTCACTGTCTGTGTGGAGTTTGCACATTCTCCTCGTGTCTGCGTGGGTTTCCTCCGGGTGCTCCAGTTTCCTCCCACAGTCCAAAGATGTGCAGGTTAGGTTGATTGGCCATGCTAAAAATTGTCCCTTAGAGTCCTGGGATGCATAGGTTAGAGGGATTAGCGGGTAAAATATGTGGGGGTAGGGCCTGGGTGGGATTGTGGTCGGTGCAGACTCGATGGGCCGAATGGCCTCCTTCTGCACTGTAGAATTCTATGATTTCTATGATATAACAGTTCTGGTCCTAGCAGAGGTACGGGGAGAAGGTTCCCACAGGAAACCTAAATGGGAAAATGCTGAGGAAATGAGAAACACAAAGGAACTTGGGAGTCATTGTTCAAGATTCTCTTCAGGTTAATGTGTTGGTTCAGCCGGCAGTTAGGAAGGCAAATGCATGTCAGCATTCATGTCGAGAGGGCTATAATACAAGAGCAGGGATGTACTTCTGAGGCTGTATAAAGCTCTGGTCAGGCCCCATTTGGAGTATTGTGAGCAGGTTTGGGCCCCGTATCTGAGGAAGGATGCGCTGGCCTTGGAAAGAATCCAGAGGAAGTTCACAAGGATGATCCCTGGAATGAAGAGCTTGTCGTATGAGGAACGGTTGAGGACTCTGGGTCTGTACTCGGTGTTTAGAAGGATGAGGGGGGATCTTATTGAAACTTACAGGATACTGCGAGGCCTGGATAGAGTGGATGTGGAGAGGATGTTTCCACTGGTAGGAAAAATTAGAACCAGAGGGCACAACCTCAGGCTAAAGGGACGATCCTTTAAAACAGAGATGAGGAGGAATTTCTTCAGCCAGAGAGTGGTGAATCTGTGGAACTCTTTGCCGCAGAAGGCTGTGGAGACCGGGTCATTGAGTGTCTTTAAGACAGAGATAGGTAGGTTCTTGATTAATAAGGGGATCAGGGGTTATGGGGAAAAGGCAGGAGAATGGGAGTGGGAAACATATCAGCCATGATTGAATGGCGGAGCAGGCTCGATGGGCCGAGTGGCCTAATTCTGCTCCTATGTCTTATGGTCATATGGCTAGAAAAGCAGGGATTAATGAGAGAATTCCCCTGGCAATCGATCAGGGATGTGCCGATGGCCTCGCTGCGAGGGAGTGAGGGTTCTGGCAGGCGGAAGGAGGGGGAGAGGCGACAGCACACTCACCTCGGAAGCGATGTTTGACCAGCTGAACCTTGCCATAGCTGCCGCAGCCCAGGTCCTTGATAACCTCGTAGTGATCGGCGATCTCCATGCGGGTGAGGGTCTGTGACAACAGAAGCATCATCTCCTCGATGAACAGGTCGGGACCCAGGATGTTGGCACCCTCCATTGCCAGATGGTATACGGCAGCACCCACTCAGGGAGCTGTCAGTCACCTGCCAGGGACACAGGGAAGCAGAATACTAGATTATACTGCAACAGCACAGAGGATTATTCAGCAGGGTAACGATCGCTCACTGTGTAACTGTACAGAGTCACTGTGTATTCAGCAGGGTAAGGATCGCTCACTGTGCAACTGTACAGAGTCACTGTTTATTCAGCAGGGTAAGGATCACTCACTGTGTAACTGTACAGAGTCACTGTTTATTCAGCAGGGTAAGGATCACTCACTGTGTAACTGTACAGAGTCACTGTTTATTCAGCAGGGTAAGGATCGCTCACTGTGTAACTGTACAGAGTCACTGTGTATTCAGCAGGGTAAGGATCGCTCACTGTGCAACTGTACAGAGTCACTGTGTATTCAGCAGGGTAAGGATCGCTCACTGTGTAACTGTACAGAGTCACTGTGTATTCAGCAGGGTAAGGATCGCTCACTGTGTAACTGTACAGAGTCACTGTGTATTCAGCAGGGTAAGGATCGCTCACTGTGTAACTGTACAGAGTCACTGTGTATTCAGCAGGGTAAGGATCGCTCACTGTGTAACTGTACAGAGTCACTGTGTATTCAGCAGGGTAAGGATCGCTCACTGTGTAACTGTACAGAGTCACTGTGTACTCAGCAGGGTAAGGATCACTCACTGTGTAACTGTACAGAGTCACTGTGTATTCAGCAGGGTAAGGATCGCTCACTGTGTAACTGTACAGAGTCACTGTTTATTCAGCAGGGTAAGGATCACTCACTGTGTAACTGTACAGAGTCACTGTTTATTCAGCAGGGTAAGGATCACTCACTGTGTAACTGTACAGAGACACTGTTTATTCAGCAGGGTAAGGATCACTCACTGTGTAACTGTACAGAGTCACTGTGTATTCAGCAGGGTAAGGATCGCTCACTGTGCAACTGTACAGAGTCACTGTGTATTCAGCAGGGTAAGGATCGCTCACTGTGTAACTGTACAGAGTCACTGTGTATTCAGCAGGGTAAGGATCGCTCACTGTGTAACTGTACAGAGTCACTGTGTATTCAGCAGGGTAAGGATCGCTCACTGTGTAACTGTACAGAGTCACTGTGTATTCAGCAGGGTAAGGATCACTCACTGTGTAACTGTACAGAGTCACTGTGTATTCAGCAGGGTAAGGATCGCTCACTGTGTAACTGTACAGAGTCACTGTTTATTCAGCAGGGTAAGGATCACTCACTGTGTAACTGTACAGAGTCACTGTTTATTCAGCAGGGTAAGGATCGCTCACTGTGTAACTGTACAGAGTCACTGTGTATTCAGCAGGGTAAGGATCACTCACTGTGTAACTGTACAGAGTCACTGTTTATTCAGCAGGGTAAGGATCACTCACTGTGTAACTGTACAGAGTCACTGTTTATTCAGCAGGGTAAGGATCACTCACTGTGTAACTGTACAGAGACACTGTTTATTCAGCAGGGTAAGGATCACTCACTGTGTAACTGTACACAGTCACTGTTTATTCAGGGTAAGGATCGCTCACTGTGTAACTGTACAGAGTCACTGATTATTCAGCAGGGTAAGGATCACTCACTGTGTAACTGTACAGAGTCACTGTTTATTCAGCAGGGTAAGGATCACTCACTGTGTAACTGTACAGAGACACTGTTTATTCAGCAGGGTAAGGATCACTCACTGTGTAACTGTACACAGTCACTGTTTATTCAGGGTAAGGATCACTCACTGTGTAACTGTACAGAGACACTGTTTATGCAGCAGGGTAAGGATCACTCACTGTGTAACTGTACACAGTCACTGTTTATTCAGCAGGGTAAGGATCACTCACTGTGTAACTGTACAGAGTCACTGTTTATTCAGCAGGGTAAGGATCACTCACTGTGTAACTGTACAGAGTCACTGTTTATTCAGCAGGGTAAGGATCACTCACTGTGTAACTGTACAGAGTCACTGTTTATTCAGCAGGGTAAGGATCACTCACTGTGTAACTGTACAGAGTCACTGTTTATTCAGCAGGGTAAGGATCGCTCACTGTGTAACTGTACAGAGACACTGTTTATTCGGCTGGGTAAGGATCACTCACTGTGTAACTGTACAGAGTCACTGTTTATTCAGCAGGGTAAGGATCACTCACTGTGTAACTGTACAGAGTCACTGTTTATTCAGCAGGGTAAGGATCACTCACTGTGTAACTGTACAGAGTCACTGTTTATTCAGCAGGGTAAGGATCACTCACTGTGTAACTGTACAGAGTCACTGTTTATTCAGCAGGGTAAGGATCACTCACTGTGTAACTGTACAGAGTCACTGTTTATTCAGCAGGGTAAGGATCACTCACTGTGTAACTGTACACAGTCACTGTTTATTCAGCAGGGTAAGGATCACTCACTGTGTAACTGTACACAGTCACTGTTTATTCAGCAGGGTAAGGATCACTCACTGTGTAACTGTACAGAGTCACTGTTTATTCAGCAGGGTAAGGATCACTCACTGTGTAACTGTACAGAGTCACTGTTTATTCAGCAGGGTAAGGATCACTCACTGTGTAACTGTACACAGTCACTGTTTATTCAGCAGGGTAAGGATCACTCACTACTGTTCAACTTAAGAGAATGCCTAAAAGTCCACCAAAAAGTCTCAAAGCAAGTGCAGTGCCATTTCAGTTTAAGTATATTTATTAGTGTCACCTTAACTTACATTAACACTGCAATGAAGTTACTATGAATTTGCCTCAAGGTTGAAGAAGAATTCACATGACTTGTTCACACTGGTGTGTTCGAGCTGGTTACAATGAGTGACTGGGCTATCCCCATCGTACCTGTCATGAAATCAGATGGTTCAGTTTGTATTTGTGGTGATTTTAAACCAACCATAAACCTGTTGTTATGTGCTCTGATCTATATCCGCTTCCTTTAATTGAAGATTTGTTTACTGGATTATCAGGTGGCAGAAATTCAGCAAGATTCATCTTTCACAAACATACTTACAGATGAATACAGCCACTGAATCTCAACCATTGCTTACTATCGTTACTCATAGAGGTCTTTGTCGTTATAAAAGATTGTCTTTTGGAATAACTGCACCATTCCTGTTCCAAAGATCGAGGGATCAGATTTTAAGTGATCTCTCTGGTGTACAATGTTACCTGGATGATATTCTAATTACAGGATCCAGGGAACAAGAGCACTTGAATAATTTAGAAGCAACATTGGAACTTCTTCAAGCACATGATCTGCACATCAAGAAAGAAAAGTGTGACTAATTCCAGATGTCAGTCCAGCATCTGGGACGGGTTATTGACAGTAAAGACGCTATTTTAAAAGCAGCACGTCCGATGAATATGACACAATTGAGGTCCTTTCTAGAATTAGTAAATTGTTATGGCAAATTATTGAAGCCGTTGCATAATTAACTGTGTGAAACGGTCATGGGACTGGACAACAGAATGCGAAAAAGCATATAAGGATGTCAAAGATGCTTTGCAGAAGTCTGAAGTATTGGTTCATTTTAATCTGAAGCTACCATTACTGCTTGCTTGTGATGCTTCACCTTATGGAGTAGGGGCAGTGGTTTCACATGCATTTAGGAGAAGAATGGCCAATCGCTTTTGCTTTGCTTACTCTGGCCAGTGCTGAATCTAGCTATGACCAGCTACAAAAAGAAGCATTGAGTATAATTTTTGGCAAACAAATTGATCTGGTCGTCATTTCACACTATTGACTGATCATCAATCTTCACGACTGTTTTTGGGCCATATGAAGGCATACGTTTGTTAGCTGCTAACCAATTGTGAAGAGGGTCACTGATCTTATCTTTTTCGGTGTCCAGATCACCAACAATCTGTCCTGGTCCCCCCAACGCCGACACTATAGTTAAGAAAGCCCCACCAACGCCTCTACTTTCTTAGAAGACTAAGGAAATCTCACATGTCAGCTACGACTCTCACCAACTTTTACAGATGCACCATAGAAAGCATTCTTTCTGGTTGTATCACAGCTTGGTATGGCTCCTGCTCTGCCCAAGACCGCAAGGAACTACAAAAGGTCATGAATGTAGCCCAATCCATCACACAAACCAGCCTCCCATCCATTGACTCTGTCTACACTTCCTGCTGCCTTGGCAAAGCAGCCAGCATAATTAAGGACCGCACACACCCCGGACATTCTCTCTTCCAACTTCTTCTGTTGGGAAAAAGATACAAAAGTCTGAGGTCACGTACCAACCGACTCAAGAACAGCTTCTTCCCTGCTGCTTTCAGACTTTTGAATGGACCTACCTTGCATTAAGTTGATCTTTCTCTGCACCCTAGCTATAACTGTAACATCACATTCTGCACTCTCTCATTTCCTTCTCTCTGAACGGTATGCTTTGTCTGTATAGCACGCAAGAAACAATACTTTTCACTGTATGTTAATACATGTGACAATAATAAATCAAATCAAATCAAACATTCTTACGATATACAATATCGTCAGTTGAAGTGCCAGGCTAATGCTGATGCATTATCACACTTACCTTTACCTACTGAGCAGATGCAATCAGCTAGTTTTGCTAATAGCTTTCAATTCTCAAGTAGATCATTTGCCTGTGACAGCTTCTCAAGTTCAGAGACAGACCAGAAATGATCCGATGAGAGGGAAGGTGATGGATATGAACAAAGAACAAAGAAAATTACAGCACAGGAACGGGCCCTTCGGCCCTCCAAGCCTGCACCGACCATGCTGCCCGACTGAACTAAAACCCCCCACCCTTCCGGGGACCGTATCCCTCTATTCCCATCCTATTCATGTATTTGTCAAGACGCCCCTTAAAAGTCACTATCGTATCCGCTTCCACTCCCTCCCCCGGTAACGAGTTCCAGGCACCCACCACCCTCTGTGTAAAAAATCTGCCTCGTACATCTCCTTTAAACCTTGCCCCTCGCACCTTAAACCTGTGCCCCCAGTAATTGACTCTTCCACCATGGGAAAAAGTTTCTGACTATCCACTCTGTCCATGCCTCTCATAATCTTGTGGACTTCTATCAGGTCTCCCCTCAACCTCCGTCGCTCCAGTGAGAACAAACCAAGTTTCTCCAACCTCTCCTCACAGCTAATGCCCTCCATACCAGGCAACATCCTGGTAAATTTTTTCTGTACCCTCTCCAAAGCCTCCACATCCTTCTGGTAATGTGACGACCAGAATTGAACACTATATCCCAAGTGCAGCCTAACTAAGGTTCTACAAAGCTGCAACATGACTTACCAATTTTTAAACTCAATACCCCGGCCGATGAAGGTAAGCATGCCGTATGCCTTCTTGACTACCTTCTCCACCTGCGTTGCCACTTTCAGTGACCTGTGTACCTGTACACCCAGATCCCTTTGCCTATCAATACTCTTCAGGGTTCTACCATTTACTGTATATTTCCTATCTGTATTAGACCTTCAAAATGCATTACCTCCCATTTGTCCGGATTAAACTCCATCTGCCATCTCTCCGCCCAAGTCTCCAACTGATCCTGCTGTATCCTCTGATGGTCCTCACCGCTCTCCGCAAATCCACCAACCTTTGTGTCGTCCGCAAACTTACTAATCAAACCAGTTACATTTTCCTCCAAATCATTTATATATATTACAAATAGCAAAGGTCCCAGCACTGATCCCTGAGGAACACCACATGGAAGGAATGATAGCTGGAACATATCAGCCGCGTTTGATTTGAAACCAGATGTCTCATGAAAGCTTGAGTTGACTGTCCAAGTTAGGCGTCTATTACGGGGAATCCGAGTGATCATTCCTCCTAAAACTGCATGGGAAAGTTCTTGAACAAGATGAAGGGCACCGGTATATTCTGGATGAAGGGATTAGCGTGTAGTTATTTGTGTTGGCCAAGTCAGGATGTTCAGACTGAAGAAAAAGCGGGACAGTGTCCATCCTGTGCCCAAATAAAAAATACACCACCTTATTGTCTCCTTTTTACCCTTGAGAATGGCCTCAAATGTCACGGCAGTAGGTTGTACTGCCCCATGATTGTTACATATCCTTAGTTATAATTGATGCACACTCAAAGTGTCCAGCAGTTGTGATCATGAGATCCACCACATCTCCACAAAGCATTCAAAAACTGTGAGGAAATCTTTGCAAGATTTGGTAAACCGGAACAGGTTGTTAGCGATAATGGGTCACAGTTTACTGCACAAGAGTTTGAGGATTATTTCAAAGTGAATGGTATTCAGTGTGTAACATCCACACCTTATTACCCATCACCCAATGGGTTAGCTGAAAAGTTCATACAATCTTTAAAAGAGTAAGGTTCGTTATCACATTAGGTGAATAGTTTTTTGGTATCTTATAGAAACACGACTCATGCGACTATTGCATTCTACTCTTAAAGAGAATATCTCTCTCTGTCTCTGTCTCTGTCTCTCTCTCTCTGTCTCTCTCTGTCTCTCTCTCAGTCTCTCTCTCTGTCTCTCTCTGTCTCTCTCTCTCTCTCTCTCTCTCAGTCTCTCTCTCTCTGTCTCTCTTTCTCTCTCTGTCTCTCTTTCTCTCCCTGTCTCTCTCTGTCTCTCTGACTCTCTGTCTCTCTCTGACTCTCTCTCTGTCTCTCTCTCTCTCTCTGTCTCTCTCTGTCTCTCTCTCTCTGTCTCTCTCGCTCTCTGTCTCTCTCTGCCTCTCTCTCTGTCTCTCTCTCTGTCTCTGTCTCTCTCTGTCTCTCTCTCTCTCTGTCTCTCTCTGTCTCTCTCTGTCTCTCTCTCTCTGTCTCTCTGTCTCTCTCTGTCTCTCTCTGTCTCTCTCTCAGTCACTCTCTCTCTCTCAGTCTCTGTCTCTCTCTCTGTCTCTCTCTGCCTCTCTCTCTGTCTTGCTCCCTGTCTCTCTCTGCCTCTCTCTCTGTCTCTCTCTGTCTCTCTCTGTCTCTCTCTCTCTCTCTCTCTCTCAGTCTCTGTCTCTCTCTCTCTGGGATAACAGGGAGGTGATTTTTAGGTCACTCTGTTTGGTGCGGTTGTGTGTGCCAGCGGCTCAGTAACAGTCTGCTCTCGCTCGCACTAACAAAGGCTTTAGTGACTATTAATAAATGGTGTGAATGAGCTGTCTCAGATCAGTGAAGTAACACAATCCTCCCAGCACACAGTAGCGGCATCATGC
>NW_027592806.1:0-35000 GCF_964213995.1 Mustelus asterias
GTTACAGAGTAAAGCTCCCTCTACACTGTCCCCCATCAAACACTCCCAGGACAGGTACAGCACGGGGTTAGATACAGAGTAAAGCTCCCTCAACACTGTCCCCCATCAAACACTCCCAGGACAGGTACAGCACGGGGTTAGATACAGAGTGAAGCTCCCTCTACACTGTCCCCCATCAAACACTCCCGGGACAGGTACAGCACGGGGTTAGATACAGAGTAAAGCTCCCTCTACACTGACCCCCATCAAACACTCCCAGGACAGAGACAGCACGGGGCTAGATACAGAGTAAAGCTCCCTCTACACTGTCCCCATCAAACACTCCCAGGACAGGTACAGCACGGGGTTAGATACAGAGTAAAGCTCCCTCTACACTGTCCCCATCAAACACTCCCAGGACAGGTACAGCACGGGGCTAGATACAGAGTAAAGCTCCCTCTACACAGTCCCCATCAAACACTCCCAGGACAGGTACAGCATGGGGTTAGATACAGAGTAAAGCTCCCTCTACACTGTCCCCCATCAAACAGTCCCAGGACAGGTACAGCATGGGGTTAGATACAGAGTAAAGCTCCCTCTACACTGTCCCCCATCAAACACTCCCAGGACAGGTACAGCATGGGGTTAGATACAGAGTAAAGCTCCCTCTACACTGTCCCCCATCAAACACTCCCAGGACAGGTACAGCATGGGGTTAGATACAGAGTAAAGCTCCCTCTATACTGTCCCCCATCAAACACTCCCAGGACAGGTACAGCACGGGGTTAGATACAGAGTAAAGCTCCCTCTACACTGTCCCCCATCAAACACTCCCAGGACAGGTACAGCATGGGGTTAGATACAGAGTAAAGCTCCCTATACACTGTCCCCCACCAAACAATCCCAGGACAGGTACAGCATGGGGTTAGATACAGAGTAAAGCTCCCTCTACACTGTCCCCCATCAAACACGCCCAGGACAGGTACAGCATGGGGTTAGATACAGAGTAAAGCTCCCTCTACACTGTCCCCATCAAACACTCCCAGGACAGGTACAGCACGGGGTTAGATACAGAGTAAAGCTCCCTCTACACTGTCCCCCATCAAACACTCCCAGGACAGGTACAGCACGGGGTTAGATACAGAGTAAAGCTCCCTCTCCACTGTCCCCCATCAAACACTCCCAGGACAGGTACAGCACGGGGTTAGATACAGAGTAAAGCTCCCTCTACACTGTCCCCATCAAACACTCCCAGGACAGGTACAGCACGGGGTTAGATACAGAGTAAAGCTCCCTCTACACTGTCCCCCATCAAACACTCCCAGGACAGGTACAGCACGGGGTTAGATACAGAGTGAAGCTCCCTCTACACTGTCCCCCATCAAACACTCCCAGGACAGGTACAGCACGGGGTTAGATACAGAGTAAAGCTCCCTCTACACTGTCCCCCATCAAACACTCCCAGGACAGGTACAGCACGGGGTTAGATACTGAGTGAAGCTCCCTCTACACTGTCCCCCATCAAACACTCCCAGGACAGGTACAGCACGGGGTTAGATACAGAGTAAAGCTCCCTCTACACTGTCCCCCATCAAACACTCCCAGGACAGGTACAGCACGGAGTTAGATACAGAGTATAGCTCCCGTTACACTGTCCCCCATCAAACACTCCCAGGACAGGTACAGCACGGGGTTAGTTACAGAGTAAAGCTCCCTCTACACTGTCCCCCATCAAACACTCCCAGGACAGGTACAGCACGGGGTTAGATACAGAGTAAAGCTCCCTCTACACTGTCCCCCATCAAACACTCCCAGGACAGGTACAGCACGGGGTTAGATACAGAGTGAAGCTCCCTCTACACTGTCCCCCATCAAACACTCCCAGGACAGGTACAGCACGGAGTTAGATACAGAGTATAGCTCCCGTTACACTGTCCCCCATCAAACACTCCCAGGACAGGTACAGCACGGGGTTAGATACAGAGTAAAGCTCCCTCAACACTGTCCCCCATCAAACACTCCCAGGACAGGTACAGCACGGGGTTAGATACAGAGTGAAGCTCCCTCTACACTGTCCCCCATCAAACACTCCCGGGACAGGTACAGCACGGGGTTAGATACAGAGTAAAGCTCCCTCTACACTGTCCCCCATCAAACACTCCCAGGACAGAGACAGCACGGGGTTAGATACAGAGTAAAGCTCCCTCTACACTGTCCCCATCAAACACTCCCAGGACAGGTACAGCACGGGGTTAGATACAGAGTAAAGCTCCCTCTACACTGTCCCCATCAAACACTCCCAGGACAGGTACAGCACGGGGCTAGATACAGAGTAAAGCTCCCTCTACACTGTCCCCATCAAACACTCCCAGGACAGGTACAGCACGGGGTGAGATACAGAGTAAAGCTCCCTCTACACTGTCCCCATCAAACACTCCCAGGACAGGTACAGCACGGGGTTAGATACAGAGTAAAGCTCCCTCTACACTGTCCCCCCATCAAACACACCCAGGACAGGTACAGCACGGGGTTAGATACAGAGTAAAGCTCCCTCTACACTGTCCACATCAAACACTCCCAGGACAGGTACAGCACGGGGTTAGATACAGAGTAAAGCTCCCTCTACACTGTCCCCCATCAAACACTCCCAGGACAGGTACAGCACGGGGTTAGATACAGAGTAAAGCTCCCTCTACACTGTCCCCCATCAAACACTCCCAGGACAGGTACAGCACGGGGTTAGATACAGAGTAAAGCTCCCTCTACACTGTCTCCATCAAACACTCCCAGGACAGGTACAGCACGGGGTTAGATACAGAGTAAAGCTCCCTCTATACTGTCCCCCATCAAACACTCCCAGGACAGGTACAGCACGGGGTTAGATACAGAGTAAAGCTCCCTCTACACTGTCCCCCATCAAACACTCCCAGGACAGGTACAGCGCGGGGTTAGATACAGAGTATAGCTCCCTCTACACTGTCCCCCATCAAACACTCCCAGGACAGGTACAGCACGGGTTTAGATACAGAGTGAAGCTCCCTCGACACTGTCCCCCATCAAACACTCCCAGGACAGGTACAGCACGGAGTTAGATACAGAGTATAGCTCCCGTTACACTGTCCCCCATCAAACACTCCCAGGACAGGTACAGCACGGGGTTAGATACAGAGTAAAGCTCCCTCTACACTGTCCCCCATCAAACACTCCCAGGACAGGTACAGCACGGGGTTAGATACAGAGTAAAGCTCCCTCTACACTGTCCCCCATCAAACACTCCCAGGACAGGTACAGCACGGGGTTAGATACAGAGTAAAGCTCCCTCTACACTGTCTCCATCAAACACTCCCAGGACAGGTACAGCACGGGGTTAGATACAGAGTAAAGCTCCCTCTATACTGTCCCCCATCAAACACTCCCAGGACAGGTACAGCACGGGGTTAGATACGGAGTAAAGCTCCCTCTACACTGTCCCCCCATCAAACACTCCCAGGACAGGTACAGCACAGGGTTAGATACAGAGTAAAGCTCCCTCTACACTGTCCCCCATCAAACACTCCCAGGACAGGTACAGCACGGGGTTAGATACAGAGTAAAGCTCCCTCTACACTGTCCCCCCATCAAACACTCCCAGGACAGGTACAGCACGGAGTTAGATACAGAGTAAAGCTCCCTCTACACTGTCCCCATCAAACACTCCCAGGACAGGTACAGCACGGGGTTAGATACAGAGTAAAGCTCCCTCTCCACTGTCCCCCATCAAACACTCCCAGGACAGGTACAGCACGGGGTTAGATACAGAGTAAAGCTCCCTCTACACTGTCCCCCATCAAACACTCCCAGGACAGGTACAGCACGGGGTTAGATACAGAGTGAAGCTCCCTCTACACTGTCCCCCATCAAACACTCCCAGGACAGGTACAGCACGGGGTTAGATACAGAGTAAAGCTCCCTCTACACTGTCCCCCATCAAACACTCCTAGGACAGGTACAGCACGGGGTTAGATACAGAGTGAAGCTCCCTCTACACTGTCCCCCATCAAACACTCCCAGGACAGGTACTGCACGGGTTTAGATACAGAGTGAAGCTCCCTCGACACTGTCCCCCATCAAACACTCCCAGGACAGGTACAGCACGGAGTTAGATACAGAGTATAGCTCCCGTTACACTGTCCCCCATCAAACACTCCCAGGACAGGTACAGCACGGGGTTAGATACAGAGTAAAGCTCCCTCTACACTGTCCCCCATCAAACACTCCCAGGACAGGTACAGCACGGGGTTAGATACAGAGTAAAGCTCCCTCTACACTGTCCCCCATCAAACACTCCCAGGACAGGTACAGCACGGGGTTAGATACAGAGTAAAGCTCCCTCTATACTGTCCCCCATCAAACACTCCCAGGACAGGTGCAGCACGGGGTTAGATACGGAGTAAAGCTCCCTCTACACTGTCCCCCCATCAAACACTCCCAGGACAGGTACAGCACAGGGTTAGATACAGAGTAAAGCTCCCTCTACACTGTCCCCCATCAAACACTCCCAGGACAGGTACAGCACGGGGTTAGATACAGAGTAAAGCTCCCTCTACACTGTCCCCCCATCAAACACTCCCAGGACAGGTACAGCACGGAGTTAGATACAGAGTAAAGCTCCCTCTACACTGTCCCCAGCAAACACTCCCAGCATAGGTACAGCACGGGGTTAGATACAGAGTGAAGCTCCCTCTACACTGTACCCCATCAAACACTCCCAGGACAGGTACAGCACGGGGTTAGATACAGAGTAAAGCTCCCTCGACACTGTCCCCCATCAAACACTCCCAGGACAGGTACAGCACGGGGTTAGATACAGAGTGAAGCTCCCTCTACACTGTCCCCCATCAAACACTCCCAGGACAGGTACAGCACGGGGTTAGATACAGAGTGAAGCTCCCTCTACACTGTCCCCCATCAAACACTCCCAGGACAGGTACAGCACGGGGTTAGATACAGAGTAAAGCTCCCTCTACACTGTCCCCATCAAACACTCCCAGGACAGGTACAGCACGGGGTTAGATACAGAGTAAAGCTCCCTCTACACTGTCCCCCATCAAACACTCCCAGGACAGGTACAGCACGGGGTTAGATACAGAGTAAAGCTCCCTCTACACTGTCCCCCCATCAAACACTCCCAGGACAGGTACAGCAAGGGGTTAGATACAGAGTAAAGCTCCCTCTACACTGTCTCCATCAAACACTCCCAGGACAGGTACAGCACGGGGTGAGATACAGAGTAAAGCTCCCTCTATACTGTCCCCCATCAAACACTCCCAGGACAGGTACAGCACGGGGTTAGATACAGAGTAAAGCTCCCTCTACACTGTCCCCCATCAAACACTCCCAGGACAGGTACAGCACGGGGTTAGATACAGAGTGAAGCTCCCTCTACACTGTCCCCCATCAAACACTCCCAGGACAGGTACAGCACGGGGTTAGATACAGAGTAAAGCTCCCTCTACACTGTCTCCCATCAAACACTCCCAGGACAGAGACAGCACGGGGCTAGATACAGAGTAAAGCTCCCTCTACCCTGTCCCCATCAAACACTCCCAGGACAGGTACAGCACGGGGTTAGATACAGAGTAAAGCTCCCTCTATACTGTCCCCCATCAAACACTCCCAGGACAGGTACAGCACGGGGTGAGATACAGAGTAAAGCTCCCTCTACACTGTCCCCATCAAACACTCCCAGGACAGGTACAGCACGGGGTTAGATACAGAGTAAAGCTCCCTCTACACTGTCCCCCCATCAAACACACCCAGGACAGGTACAACACGGGGTTAGATACAGAGTAAAGCTCCCTCTACACTGCCCCCATCAAACACTCCCAGGACAGGTACAGCACGGGGTTAGATACAGAGTAAATCTCCCTCTACACTGTCCCCATCAAACACTCCCAGGACAGGTACAGCACGGGGTTAGATACAGAGTAAAGCTCCCTCTACACTGTCCACATCAAACACTCCCAGGACAGGTACAGCACGGGGTTAGATACAGAGTAAAGCTCCCTCTACACTGTCCCCCATCAAACACTCCCAGGACAGGTACAGCACGGGGTTAGATACAGAGTAAAGCTCCCTCTACACTGTCCCCCATCAAACACTCCCAGGACAGGTACAGCACGGGGTTAGATACAGAGTAAAGCTCCCTCTACACTGTCCCCCCATCAAACACTCCCAGGACAGGTACAGCAAGGGGTTAGATACAGAGTAAAGCT
Source organism: Mustelus asterias (assembly GCF_964213995.1). Classification (NCBI taxonomy): domain Eukaryota; kingdom Metazoa; phylum Chordata; class Chondrichthyes; order Carcharhiniformes; family Triakidae; genus Mustelus; species Mustelus asterias. The sequence continues at coordinate 6,234 of NW_027592806.1, forward strand.
CCCTCTACACTGTCTCCATCAAACACTCCCAGGACAGGTACAGCACGGGGTGAGATACAGAGTAAAGCTCCCTCTATACTGTCCCCCATCAAACACTCCCAGGACAGGTACAGCACGGGGTTAGATACAGAGTAAAGCTCCCTCTACACTGTCCCCCATCAAACACTCCCAGGACAGGTACAGCACGGGGTTAGATACAGAGTAAAGCTCCCTCTACACTGTCCCCCATCAAACACTCCCAGGACAGGTACAGCACGGGGTTAGATACAGAGTAAAGCTCCCTCTACACTGTCCCCCCATCAAACACTCCCAGGACAGGTACAGCACGGGGTTAGATACAGAGTAAAGCTCCCTCTCCACTGTCTCCATCAAACACTCCCAGGACAGGTACAGCACGGGGTTAGATACAGAGTAAAGCTCCCTCTGCACTGTCCCCCCATCAAACACTCCCAGGACAGGTACAGCACGGGTTTAGATACAGAGGAAAGCTCCCTCTACACTGTCTCCATCAAACACTCCCAGGACAGGTACAGCACGGGGTTAGATACAGAGTAAAGCTCCCTCTACACTGTCTCCATCAAACACTCCCAGGACAGGTACAGCACGGGGTTAGATACAGAGTAAAGCTCCCTCTACACTGTCCCCCATCAAACACTCCCAGGACAGGTACAGCACGGGGTTAGATACAGAGTGAAGCTCCCTCTACACTGTCCCCCATCAAACACTCCCAGGACAGGTACAGCACGGGGTTAGATACAGAGTGAAGCTCCCTCTACACTGTCCCCCATCAAACACTCCCAGGACAGGTACAGCACGGGGTTAGATACAGAGTAAAGCTCCCTCTACACTGTCCCCATCAAACACTCCCAGGACAGGTACAGCACGGGGTTAGATACAGAGTAAAGCTCCCTCAACACTGTCCCCCATCAAACACTCCCAGGACAGGTACAGCACGGGGTTAGATACAGAGTGAAGCTCCCTCTACACTGTCCCCCATCAAACACTCCCAGGACAGGTACAGCACGGGGTTAGATACAGAGTAAAGCTCCCTCTACACTGTCTCCCATCAAACACTCCCAGGACAGAGAAAGCACGGGGCTAGATACAGAGTAAAGCTCCCTCTACCCTGTCCCCATCAAACACTCCCAGGACAGGTACAGCACGGGGTTAGATACAGAGTAAAGCTCCCTCTACACTGTCCCCCATCAAACACTCCCAGGACAGGTACAGCACGGGGTGAGATACAGAGTAAAGCTCCCTCTACACTGTCCCCATCAAACACTCCCAGGACAGGTACAGCACGGGGTTAGATACAGAGTAAAGCTCCCTCTACACTGTCCCCCCATCAAACACACCCAGGACAGGTACAACACGGGGTTAGATACAGAGTAAAGCTCCCTCTACACTGCCCCCATCAAACACTCCCAGGACAGGTACAGCACGGGGTTAGATACAGAGTAAATCTCCCTCTACACTGTCCCCATCAAACACTCCCAGGACAGGTACAGCACGGGGTTAGATACAGAGTAAAGCTCCCTCTACACTGTCCACATCAAACACTCCCAGGACAGGTACAGCACGGGGTTAGATACAGAGTAAAGCTCCCTCTCCACTGTCCCCCATCAAACACTCCCAGGACAGGTACAGCACGGGGTTAGATACAGAGTAAAGCTCCCTCTACACTGTCCCCCATCAAACACTCCCAGGACAGGTACAGCACGGGGTTAGATACAGAGTAAAGCTCCCTCTACACTGTCCCCCCATCAAACACTCCCAGGACAGGTACAGCAAGGGGTTAGATACAGAGTAAAGCTCCCTCTACACTGTCTCCATCAAACACTCCCAGGACAGGTACAGCACGGGGTGAGATACAGAGTAAAGCTCCCTCTATACTGTCCCCCATCAAACACTCCCAGGACAGGTACAGCACGGGGTTAGATACAGAGTAAAGCTCCCTCTACACTGTCCCCCATCAAACACTCCCAGGACAGGTACAGCACGGGGTTAGATACAGAGTAAAGCTCCCTCTACATTGTCCCCCATCAAACACTCCCAGGACAGGTACAGCACGGGGTTAGATACAGAGTAAAGCTCCCTCTACACTGTCCCCCCATCAAACACTCCCAGGACAGGTACAGCACGGGGTTAGATACAGAGTAAAGCTCCCTCTCCACTGTCTCCATCAAACACTCCCAGGACAGGTACAGCACGGGGTTAGATACAGAGTAAAGCTCCCTCTATACTGTCCCCCATCAAACACTCCCAGGACAGGTACAGCACGGGGTTAGATACAGAGTAAAGCTCCCTCTACACTGTCCCCCATCAAACACTCCCAGGACAGGTACAGCACGGGGTTAGATACAGAGTAAAGCTCCCTCTACACTGTCCCCCATCAAACACTCCCAGGACAGGTACAGCACGGGGTTAGATACAGAGTAAAGCTCCCTCTACACTGTCCCCCCATCAAACACTCCCAGGACAGGTACAGCACGGGTTTAGATACAGAGGAAAGCTCCCTCTACACTGTCTCCATCAAACACTCCCAGGACAGGTACAGCACGGGGTTAGATACAGAGTAAAGCTCCCTCTACACTGTCCACATCAAACACTCCCAGGACAGGTACAGCACGGGGTTAGATACAGAGTAAAGCTCCCTCTCCACTGTCCCCCATCAAACACTCCCAGGACAGGTACAGCACGGGGTTAGATACAGAGTAAAGCTCCCTCTACACTGTCCCCCATCAAACACTCCCAGGACAGGTACAGCACGGGGTTAGATACAGAGTAAAGCTCCCTCTACACTGTCCCCCCATCAAACACTCCCAGGACAGGTACAGCAAGGGGTTAGATACAGAGTAAAGCTCCCTCTACACTGTCTCCATCAAACACTCCCAGGACAGGTACAGCACGGGGTGAGATACAGAGTAAAGCTCCCTCTATACTGTCCCCCATCAAACACTCCCAGGACAGGTACAGCACGGGGTTAGATACAGAGTAAAGCTCCCTCTACACTGTCCCCCATCAAACACTCCCAGGACAGGTACAGCACGGGGTTAGATACAGAGTAAAGCTCCCTCTACACTGTCCCCCATCAAACACTCCCAGGACAGGTACAGCACGGGGTTAGATACAGAGTAAAGCTCCCTCTACACTGTCCCCCCATCAAACACTCCCAGGACAGGTACAGCACGGGGTTAGATACAGAGTAAAGCTCCCTCTCCACTGTCTCCATCAAACACTCCCAGGACAGGTACAGCACGGGGTTAGATACAGAGTAAAGCTCCCTCTATACTGTCCCCCATCAAACACTCCCAGGACAGGTACAGCACGGGGTTAGATACAGAGTAAAGCTCCCTCTACACTGTCCCCCATCAAACACTCCCAGGACAGGTACAGCACGGGGTTAGATACAGAGTAAAGCTCCCTCTACACTGTCCCCCATCAAACACTCCCAGGACAGGTACAGCACGGGGTTAGATACAGAGTAAAGCTCCCTCTGCACTGTCCCCCCATCAAACACTCCCAGGACAGGTACAGCACGGGTTTAGATACAGAGGAAAGCTCCCTCTACACTGTCTCCATCAAACACTCCCAGGACAGGTACAGCACGGGGTTAGATACAGAGTAAAGCTCCCTCTACACTGTCTCCATCAAACACTCCCAGGACAGGTACAGCACGGGGTTAGATACAGAGTAAAGCTCCCTCTACACTGTCCCCCATCAAACACTCCCAGGACAGGTACAGCACGGGGTTAGATACAGAGTGAAGCTCCCTCTACACTGTCCCCCATCAAACACTCCCAGGACAGGTACAGCACGGGGTTAGATACAGAGTGAAGCTCCCTCTACACTGTCCCCCATCAAACACTCCCAGGACAGGTACAGCACGGGGTTAGATACAGAGTAAAGCTCCCTCTACACTGTCCCCATCAAACACTCCCAGGACAGGTACAGCACGGGGTTAGATACAGAGTAAAGCTCCCTCAACACTGTCCCCCATCAAACACTCCCAGGACAGGTACAGCACGGGGTTAGATACAGAGTGAAGCTCCCTCTACACTGTCCCCCATCAAACACTCCCAGGACAGGTACAGCACGGGGTTAGATACAGAGTAAAGCTCCCTCTACACTGTCTCCCATCAAACACTCCCAGGACAGAGAAAGCACGGGGCTAGATACAGAGTAAAGCTCCCTCTACCCTGTCCCCATCAAACACTCCCAGGACAGGTACAGCACGGGGTTAGATACAGAGTAAAGCTCCCTCTACACTGTCCCCCATCAAACACTCCCAGGACAGGTACAGCACGGGGTGAGATACAGAGTAAAGCTCCCTCTACACTGTCCCCATCAAACACTCCCAGGACAGGTACAGCACGGGGTTAGATACAGAGTAAAGCTCCCTCTACACTGTCCCCCCATCAAACACACCCAGGACAGGTACAACACGGGGTTAGATACAGAGTAAAGCTCCCTCTACACTGCCCCCATCAAACACTCCCAGGACAGGTACAGCACGGGGTTAGATACAGAGTAAATCTCCCTCTACACTGTCCCCATCAAACACTCCCAGGACAGGTACAGCACGGGGTTAGATACAGAGTAAAGCTCCCTCTACACTGTCCACATCAAACACTCCCAGGACAGGTACAGCACGGGGTTAGATACAGAGTAAAGCTCCCTCTCCACTGTCCCCCATCAAACACTCCCAGGACAGGTACAGCACGGGGTTAGATACAGAGTAAAGCTCCCTCTACACTGTCCCCCATCAAACACTCCCAGGACAGGTACAGCACGGGGTTAGATACAGAGTAAAGCTCCCTCTACACTGTCCCCCCATCAAACACTCCCAGGACAGGTACAGCAAGGGGTTAGATACAGAGTAAAGCTCCCTCTACACTGTCTCCATCAAACACTCCCAGGACAGGTACAGCACGGGGTGAGATACAGAGTAAAGCTCCCTCTATACTGTCCCCCATCAAACACTCCCAGGACAGGTACAGCACGGGGTTAGATACAGAGTAAAGCTCCCTCTACACTGTCCCCCATCAAACACTCCCAGGACAGGTACAGCACGGGGTTAGATACAGAGTAAAGCTCCCTCTACATTGTCCCCCATCAAACACTCCCAGGACAGGTACAGCACGGGGTTAGATACAGAGTAAAGCTCCCTCTACACTGTCCCCCCATCAAACACTCCCAGGACAGGTACAGCACGGGGTTAGATACAGAGTAAAGCTCCCTCTCCACTGTCTCCATCAAACACTCCCAGGACAGGTACAGCACGGGGTTAGATACAGAGTAAAGCTCCCTCTATACTGTCCCCCATCAAACACTCCCAGGACAGGTACAGCACGGGGTTAGATACAGAGTAAAGCTCCCTCTACACTGTCCCCCATCAAACACTCCCAGGACAGGTACAGCACGGGGTTAGATACAGAGTAAAGCTCCCTCTACACTGTCCCCCATCAAACACTCCCAGGACAGGTACAGCACGGGGTTAGATACAGAGTAAAGCTCCCTCTACACTGTCCCCCCATCAAACACTCCCAGGACAGGTACAGCACGGGTTTAGATACAGAGGAAAGCTCCCTCTACACTGTCTCCATCAAACACTCCCAGGACAGGTACAGCACGGGGTTAGATACAGAGTAAAGCTCCCTCTACACTGTCTCCATCAAACACTCCCAGGACAGGTACAGCACGGGGTTAGATACAGAGTAAAGCTCCCTCTATACTGTCCCCCATCAAACACTCCCAGGACAGGTACAGCACGGGGTTAGATACAGAGTAAAGCTCCCTCTACACTGTCCCCCATCAAACACTCCCAGGACAGGTACAGCACGGGGTTAGATACAGAGTAAAGCTCCCTCTACACTGTCTCCCATCAAACACTCCCAGGACAGAGACAGCACGGGGCTAGATACAGAGTAAAGCTCCCTCTACACTGTCCCCATCAAACACTCCCAGGACAGGTACAGCACGGGGTTAGATACAGAGTAAAGCTCCCTCTACACTGTCCCCCATCAAACACTCCCAGGACAGGTACAGCACGGGGTTAGATACAGAGTAAAGCTCCCTCTACACTGTCCCCATCAAACACTCCCAGGACAGGTACAGCACGGGGTTAGATACAGAGTAAAGCTCCCTCTACACTGTCCCCCATCAAACACTCCCAGGACAGGTACAGCACGGGGTTAGATACAGAGTAAAGCTCCCTCTACACTGTCCCCCATCAAACACTCCCAGGACAGGTACAGCACGGGGTTAGATACAGAGTAAAGCTCCCTCTACACTGTCCCCCATCAAACACTCCCAGGACAGGTACAGCACGGGGTTAGATACAGAGTAAAGCTCCCTCTACACTGTCCCCCCATCAAACACTCCCAGGACAGGTACAGCACGGGGTTAGATACAGAGTAAAGCTCCCTCTCCACTGTCTCCATCAAACACTCCCAGGACAGGTACAGCACGGGGTTAGATACAGAGTAAAGCTCCCTCTACACTGTCCCCCATCAAACACTCCCAGGACAGGTACAGCACGGGGTTAGATACAGAGTAAAGCTCCCTCTACACTGTCCCCCATCAAACACTCCCAGGACAGGTACAGCACGGGGTTAGATACAGAGTAAAGCTCCCTCTACACTGTCCCCCATCAAACACTCCCAGGACAGGTACAGCACGGGGTTAGATACAGAGTGAAGCTCCCTCTACACTGTCCCCCATCAAACACTCCCAGGACAGGTACAGCACGGGGTTAGATACAGAGTAAAGCTCCCTCTACACTGTCCCCCATCAAACACTCCTAGGACAGGTACAGCACGGGGTTAGATACAGAGTGAAGCTCCCTCTACACTGTCCCCCATCAAACACTCCCAGGACAGGTACTGCACGGGTTTAGATACAGAGTGAAGCTCCCTCGACACTGTCCCCCATCAAACACTCCCAGGACAGGTACAGCACGGAGTTAGATACAGAGTATAGCTCCCGTTACACTGTCCCCCATCAAACACTCCCAGGACAGGTACAGCACGGGGTTAGATACAGAGTAAAGCTCCCTCTACACTGTCCCCATCAAACACTCCCAGGACAGGTACAGCACGGGGTTAGATACAGAGTAAAGCTCCCTCTACACTGTCCCCCCATCAAACACACCCAGGACAGGTACAGCACGGGGTTAGATACAGAGTAACTCTCCCTCTACACTGTCCCCATCAAACACTCCCAGGACAGGTACAGCACGGGGTTAGATACAGAGTAAAGCTCCCTCTACACTGTCCACATCAAACACTCCCAGGACAGGTACAGCACGGGGTTAGATACAGAGTAAAGCTCCCTCTCCACTGTCCCCCATCAAACACTCCCAGGACAGGTACAGCACGGGGTTAGATACAGAGTAAAGCTCCCTCTACACTGTCCCCCATCAAACACTCCCAGGACAGGTACAGCACGGGGTTAGATACAGAGTAAAGCTCCCTCTACACTGTCTCGATCAAACACTCCCAGGACAGGTAGAGCACGGGGTTAGATACAGAGTAAAGCTCCCTCTATACTGTCCCCCATCAAACACTCCCAGGACAGGTACAGCACGGGGTTAGATACAGAGTAAAGCTCTCTCTACACTGTCCCCCATCAAACACTCCCAGGACAGGTACAGCACGGGGTTAGATACAGAGTAAAGCTCCCTCTACACTGTCCCCCATCAAACACTCCCAGGACAGGTACAGCACGGGGTTAGATACAGAGTAAAGCTCCCTCTACACTGTCCCCCCATCAAACACTCCCAGGACAGGTACAGCACGGGGTTAGATACAGAGTAAAGCTCCCTCTACACTGTCCCCCCATCAAACACTCCCAGGACAGGTACAGCACGGTGTTAGATACAGAGTAAAGCTCCCTCTACACTGTCCCCCATCAAACACTCCCAGGACAGGTACAGCACGGGGTTAGATACAGAGTAAAGCTCCCTCTACACTGTCCCCCATCAAACACTCCCAGGACAGGTACAGCACGGGGTTAGATACAGAGTAAAGCTCCCTCTACACTGTCCCCCCATCAAACACTCCCAGGACAGGGACAGCACGGGGTTAGATACAGAGTAAAGCTCCCTCTACACTGTCTCCATCAAACACTCCCAGGACAGGTACAGCACGGGGTTAGATACAGAGTAAAGCTCCCTCTATACTGTCCCCCATCAAACACTCCCAGGACAGGTACAGCACGGGGTTAGATACAGAGTAAAGCTCCCTCTACACTGTCCCCCATCAAACACTCCCAGGACAGGTACAGCACGGGGTTAGATACAGAGTAAAGCTCCCTCTACACTGTCCCCCATCAAACACTCCCAGGACAGGTACAGCACGGGGTTAGATACAGAGTAAAGCTCCCTCTACACTGTCCCCCCATCAAACACTCCCAGGACAGGTACAGCACGGGGTTAGATACAGAGTAAAGCTCCCTCTACACTGTCTCCATCAAACACTCCCAGGACAGGTACAGCACGGGGTTAGATACAGAGTAAAGCTCCCTCTATACTGTCCCCCATCAAACACTCCCAGGACAGGTACAGCACGGGGTTAGATACAGAGTAAAGCTCCCTCTACACTGTCCCCCATCAAACACTCCCAGGACAGGTACAGCACGGGGTTAGATACAGAGTAAAGCTCCCTCTACACTGTCCCCCATCAAACACTCCCAGGACAGGTACAGCACGGGGTTAGATACAGAGTAAAGCTCCCTCTACACTGTCCCCCCATCAAACACTCCCAGGACAGGTACAGCACGGGGTTAGATACAGAGTAAAGCTCCCTCTACACTGTCTCCATCAAACACTCCCAGGACAGGTACAGCACGGGGTTAGATACAGAGTAAAGCTCCCTCTACACTCTCTCCATCAAACACTCCCAGGACAGGTACAGCACGGGGTTAGATACAGAGTAAAGCTCCCTCTATACTGTCCCCCATCAAACACTCCCAGGACAGGTACAGCACGGGGTTAGATACAGAGTAAAGCTCCCTCTACACTGTCCCCCCATCAAACACTCCCAGGACAGGTACAGCACGGGGTTAGATACAGAGTAAAGCTCCCTCTACACTGTCTCCATCAAACACTCCCAGGACAGGTACAGCACGGGGTTAGATACAGAGTAAAGCTCCCTCTATACTGTCCCCCATCAAACACTCCCGGGACAGGTACAACACGGGGTTAGATACAGAGTAAAGCTCCCTCTATACTGTCCCCCATCAAACACTCCCAGGACTGGTACAGCACGGGGTTAGATACAGAGTAAAGCTCCCTCTACACTGTCCCCATCAAACACTCCCAGGACAGGTACAGCACGGGGTTAGATATAGAGTAAAGCTCCCTCTCCACTGTCCCCATCAAACACTCCCAGGACAGGTACAGCACGGGGTTAGATACAGAGTAAAGCTCCCTCTCCACTGTCCCCCATCAAACACTCCCAGGACAGGTACAGCACGGGGTTAGATACAGAGTAAAGCTCCCTCTACACTGTCCCCATCAAACACTCCCAGGACAGGTACAGCACGGGGTTAGATACAGAGTAATGCTCCCTCTCCACTGTCCCCCATCAAACACTCCCAGGACAGGTACAGCACGGGGTTAGATACAGAGTATAGTTCCCGTTACACTGTTTCCCCAGGAAAGGGACAGTTCCTCAGTCTCTGGCTCTACTGTTCCTCTCTCTCTTGCTCTCAGTTCCTCCCTGTTCATCCCTCAATCACTCTCCCTTTCTTCCCTTCCAGAAAATCCACGGAGGCTCTGAATACAACATGTTTGAGAGAGTGAAGGATTGGTGTCTTGACAGGGGAGGTGTGGAGAGGATGTTTTCTTCCTGTGTGCCAATCTGGTACTGCGGTCGGGGGGCCGGGGATGGGGCCGGGAGGGGGGGTGTGGGGGTGGTCACTGTTTAAGAATAAGGAGTCCCCCAACTCAAAGAGAGATGAGGCCTGATTCCTCCATCGATTGGCTCTCCAATTAGCCAGGCAGCCGGCATGATTCAGGGGATGGCGGGACTGATGTACGAGGAGAGATTGGCCAGGTTAGGATGGTTTTCACTGGAGTTCAGACGAATGAGGGGGGGGATCTCATAGAGACTTATAAAATTCTAACAGGACGAGACAGGGTAGATGCAGGGAGGATGTTCCCGATGGTGGGGGGAGTCCAGAACCAGGGCTCACACTCTGAGGATTCAGGGTAGACCATTTAGGACGGAGATGAGGAGACATTTCTTCACCCAAAGAGTGGTGAGTCTGTGTAAAAGTTGCTTTACTCTGTATCTAACCCCGTGCTGTACCTGTCCTGGGAGTGTTTGATGGGGGACAGTGTAGAGGGAGCTTTACTCTGTATCTAACCCCGTGCTGTACCTGTCCTGGGAGTGTTTGATGGGGACAGTGTAGAGGGAGCTTTACTCTGTATCTAACCCCGTGCTGTACCTGTCCTGGGAGTGTTTGATGGGGACAGTGTAGAGGGAGCTTTACTCTGTATCTAACCCCGTGCTGTACCTGTCCTGGGAGTGTTTGATGGGGACAGTGTAGAGGGAGCTTTACTCTGTATCTAACCCCGTGCTGTACCTGTCCTGGGAGTGTTTGATGGGGACAGTGTAGAGGGATCTTTACTCTGTATCTAACCCCGTGCTGTCCCTGTCCTGGGAGTGTTTGATGGGGACAGTGTAGAGGGAGCTTTACTCTGTATCTAACCCCGTGCTGTACCTGTCCCGGGAGTGTTTGATGGGGACAGTGTAGAGGGGGCTTTACTCTGTATCTAACCCCGTGCTGTCCCTGTCCTGGGAGTGTTTAATGGGGACAGTGTATAGGGAGCTTTACTCTGTATCTAACCCCGTGCTGTACCTGTCCTGGGAGTGTTTGATGGGGATAGTGTAGAGGGAGCTTTACTCTGTATCTAACCCCGTGCTGTACCTGCCCTGGGAGTGTTTGATGGGGGGACAGTGTAGAGGGAGCTTTACTCTGTATCTAACCCCGTGCTGTACCTGTCCTGGGAATGTTTGATGGGGACAGTGTAGAGGGAGCTTTACTCTGTATCTAACCCCGTGCTGTACCTGTCCTGGGAGTGTTTGATGGGGGACAGTGTAGAGGGAGCTTTACTCTGTATCTAACCCCGTGCTGTACCTGTCCTGGGAGTGTTTGATGGGGGACAGTGTAGTGGGAGCTTTACTCTGTATCTAACCCCGTGCTGTACCTGTCCTGGGAATGTTTGATGGGGGACAGTGTAGTGGGAGCTTTACTCTGTATCTAACCCTGTGCTGTACCTGTCCTGGGAATGTTTGATGGGGGGACAGTGTAGAGGGAGCTTTACTCTGTATCTAACCCCGTGCTGTACCTGTCCTGGGAGTGTTTGATGGGGGGACAGTGTAGAGGGAGCTTTACTCTGTATCTACCCCCGTGCTGTACCTGTCCTGGGAGTGTTTGATGGGGGACAGTGTAGAGGGAGCTTTACTCTGTATCTAACCCCGTGCTGTACCTGTCCTGGGAGTCTTTGATGGGGGACAGTGTAGAGGGAGCTTTACTCTGTATCTAACCCCGTGCTGTACCTGTCCTGGGAGTGTTTGATGGGGACAGTGTAGAGGGAGCTTTACTCTGTATCTAACCCCGTGCTGTACCTGTCCTGGGAGTGTTTGATGGGGACAGTGTAGAGGGATCTTTACTCTGTATCTAACTCCGTGCTGTCCCTGTCCTGGGAGTGTTTGATGGGGACAGTGTAGAGGGAGCTTTACTCTGTATCTAACCCCGTGCTGTACCTGTCCCGGGAGTGTTTGATGGGGACAGTGTAGAGGGGGCTTTACTCTGTATCTAACCCCGTGCTGTCCCTGTCCTGGGAGTGTTTAATGGGGACAGTGTATAGGGAGCTTTACTCTGTATCTAACCCCGTGCTGTACCTGTCCTGGGAGTGTTTGATGGGGATAGTGTAGAGGGAGCTTTACTCTGTATCTAACCCCGTGCTGTACCTGCCCTGGGAGTGTTTGATGGGGGGACAGTGTAGAGGGAGCTTTACTCTGTATCTAACCCCGTGCTGTACCTGTCCTGGGAATGTTTGATGGGGACAGTGTAGAGGGAGCTTTACTCTGTATCTAACCCCGTGCTGTACCTGTCCTGGGAGTGTTTGATGGGGGACAGTGTAGAGGGAGCTTTACTCTGTCTCTAACCCCGTGCTGTACCTGTCCTGGGAGTGTTTGATGGGGGCACAGTGTAGTGGGAGCTTTACTCTGTATCTAACCCCGTGCTGTACCTGTCCTGGGAGTGTTTGATGGGGGACAGTGTCGTGGGAGCTTTACTCTGTATCTAACCCCGTGCTGTACCTGTCCTGGGAATGTTTGATGGGGGACAGTGTAGTGGGAGCTTTACTCTGTATCTAACCCTGTGCTGTACCTGTCCTGGGAATGTTTGATGGGGGGACAGTGTAGAGGGAGCTTTACTCTGTATCTAACCCCGTGCTGTACCTGTCCTGGGAGTGTTTGATGGGGACAGTGTAGACGGAGCTTTACTCTGTATCTAACCCCGTGCTGTACCTGTCCTGGGAGTGTTTGATGGGGGACAGTGTAGAGGGAGCTTTACTCTGTATCTAACCCCGTGCTGTACCTGTCCTGGGAGTGTTTGATGGGGGACAGTGTAGAGGGAGGTTTACTCTGTATCTAACCCCGTGCTGTACCTGTCCTGGGAGTGTTTGATGGGGGACAGTGTAGAGGGAGCTTTACTCTGTATCTAACCCCGTGCTGTACCTGTCCTGGGAGTGTTTGATGGGGGACAGTGTAGAGGGAGCTTTACTCTGTATCTAACCCCGTGCTGTACCTGTCCTGGAAGTGTTTGATGGGGGACAGTGTAGAGGGAGCTTTACTCTGTATCTAACCCCGTGCTGTACCTGTCCTGGGAGTGTTTGATGGGGACAGTGTAGAGGGAGGTTTACTCTGTATCTAACCCCGTGCTGTACCTTTCCTGGGAGTGTTTGATGGGGGATAGTGCAGAGGGAGCTTCACTCTGTATCTAACCCCGTGCTGTACCTGTCCTGGGAGTGTTTGATGGAGACAGTGTAGAGGGAGCTTTACTCTGTATCTAACCCCGTGCTGTACCTGTCCTGGGAGTGTTTGATGGGGACAGTGTAGAGGGAGCTTTACTCTGTATCTAACCCCGTGCTGTACCTGTCCTGGGAGTGTTTGATGGGGGATAGTGTAGAGCGAGCTTTACTCTGTATCTAACCCCGTGCTGTACCTGTCCTGGGAGTGTTTGATGTGGACAGTGTAGAGGGAGCTTTACTCTGTATCTAACCCCGTGCTGTACCTGTCCTGGGAGTGTTTGATGGGGGACAGTGTAGAGGGAGCTTTACTCTGTATCTAACCCCGTGCTGTACCTGTCCTGGGAGTGTTTGATGGGGACAGCGTCGAGGGATCTTTACTCTGTATCTAACCCGGTGCTGTACCTGTCCTGGGAGTGTTTGATGGGGGACAGTGTAGAGGGAGCTTTACTCTGCATCTAACCCCGTGCTGTACCTGTCCTGAGAGTGTTTGATGGGGGGACAGGAAGTAGTTGATGCCAAAACATTGAATTTATTCAAGAGGCGGCTGGATACAGCACTTGGGGCGAATGGGTTCAAAGGTTATGGGCAGAAAGCAGGATTAGGTTATTGAGTTGGATGATCAGCCATGATCGTAATGAATGGCAGAGCAGGTTCGAAGGGCCGAATGTCCTCCTCCTGCTCCTATCTTCCATGTTTCTATGACCTGCCCACTACGCCGAAAGGGCTCAATGCTGCCGTGGGGGTGAAAGGCGGGAAAAGTAGGGGGGTTGCAGGGATTGGGATGGTGGTGGCCTTTCTGACATGCCCCCTCAGTAGAGGGTGGGGAGGGGGCACAGCCACTGCAGAGCTGCTGCAGGGAGCCGCTGACGCATGAAAGATAAATGGCGACGAGGATAAAAAGCTGTACAGAGAGTGTGGAGGCAGCACATTCAAACACAAGCCTCAGCTCTCGCTCTCCACGCCCTTCCCCCCCCACCCCCACCACACCACCCCCGCCTTCCCCCCCCCCAAACTCCCAGACAACCGAGAACTTAGAAGAGTGCAGCACAGGAACAGGCCCTTCGGCCCACCATGTTGTGCTGAACAGAACGCCGAAGGAAAAGTTTATTTATTAATCACAAGTCGGCTTACATTAACACTGCAATGAAGTTACTGTGAAAATCCCCCAGTCGCCACACACCGGCGCCTGTTCGGGTTACACTGAGGGAGAATTCAGCACGGCCAATGACACCCTAACCCGCACGTCTTTGGACACTAAGGGGCAATGTAGCACGGCCAATCCACCCAACCTACATCTCCTTCGACATTGAGGGAGAATTTAGCACGGCCCAATGCACCCTAACCAGCACGTCTTTAGGACTGTGGGAGGAAACCGGAGCACCCGGAGGAAACCCACGCAGACACGAGGAGAATGTGCAAACTCCACACAGACAGGGACCCGAGCCGGGAATTGAACCCAGATCCCTGGTGCTGTGAGGCAGCAGTGCTAACCATTGTACCACCATGCCACCCTAATCCTTTCTGCCTGCCCTTGCTCCCTATCCCTCTATTCCTTACATATCCACGTGCTTATCTAAAAGCCCCTTAAACCCCCCTATCGTATCTGCCTCCACCACCATCCCGGGCAGCATGTTCCAGACACCAACCACTCTCTGTGTAAAAAAACTTGCCCCTCACATCTCCTTTGAACTTTCCCCCCCTCTCACCTTAAGTGCAGCCCCCCCAGTATTGGACATTTCAACTCTGGGAAAAAGATTCTGACTCTCAACCCTATCTATGTCTCTCATAATTTTATAGACTTCTATCAGGTCTCCCCTCAGCCTCCGGCGCTCCAGAGAAAACAACCCCAGTTTGTCCAGCCGCTCCTTATAGTTCAAAGAACAAAGAACAAAGAACAGTACAGCACAGGAAACAGGCCCTTCGGCCCTCCAAGCCTGTGCCGCTCCTTGGTCCAACTAGACCAATCGTTTGTATCCCTCCATTCCCAGGCTGCTCATGTGACTATCCAGGTAAGTCTTAAACGATGTCAGCGTGCCTGCCTCCACCACCCTACTTGGCAGCGCATTCCAGGCCCCCACCACCCTCTGTGTAAAAAACGTCCCTCTGATGTTCGTACCCTCTAATCCAGGCAGCATCCTGGTAAACCTCTCCCGCACCCTCTCTAAAGCCCCCACATCCTTCCTGTAATGTGGCGACCAGAATTGAACACAATACTCTGTAAGTGCGGCCTAACCAAAGTTTTATAAAGCTGCAACAAAGATTTACTTGGATGCTCCCGGGACTTGATCATGGATAAGGATAGATCTGGTACTCAGGTTGAAGTTCTGAACTGGAAAAAGGCCAATTTTGATGAAATGAGGAGAGATCTGGGAAGTGTGGATTGGCACAGGCTGTTCTCTGGTAAGGATGTAAATGGAAAGCGGGAGGCCTTCAAAGGAGAAATTTTGAGAGTGCAGAGTTTGTATGTTCCTGTCAGGATTAAAGGCAAAGTAAATAGGAATAAGGAACCTTGGTTCTCGAGGGAGATTGTAACACTGATTAAGAGGAAGAGAGAGTTGTATGAAATGTACAGGCAGCAAGGAACACATCAGATGCTCGAGGAGTATAAAAAGTGCAAGAAGCTACTTAAGAGGGAAATCAGGAGGGCTAAAAGAAGACATGAGGTTGCTTTGGCAGACAGAGTGAAGGAAAATCCAAAGAGCTTCTATAGGTATGTTAGGAGCAAAAGGATAGTGAGGGATGAAATTGGTCCTCTTGAAGACCAGAGTGGTAGACTGTGTATGGGACCAAAAGAGATGGGGGAGATACTAAATGGATTTTTTTGCATCCGTATTTACTGAGGAAACGGGCATGGAGTCTACGGAAATAGGGCAAACTGGTAGGGAGGTCATGGAACCTTTACAGATTAAAGGGGAGGAGGTGCTCGCTGTCTTGAGGCAAATCAGAGTGGATAAATCCCCAGGACCGGACAGGGTATTCCCACGGACCTCGAGGGAAGCTAGTGTTGAACTTGCAGGGGCCCTGGCAGACATATTTAAAATGTCAGTATTCACGGGGGAGGTGCCGGATGATTGGAGGGTGGCTCATGTTGTTCCGTTGTTTAAAAAAGGTTCCAAAAGAAATCCGGGAAATTATCGGCCAGTAAGTTTGACGTCGGTGATGGGCAAGTTATTGGAAGGTGTGATAAGGGATAGGATCTACAAATATTTGGATAGACAGGGACTTATTAGGGAGAGTCAACATGGCTTTGTGCGTGGTAGGTCATGTTTGACCAATCTATTAGAGTTTTTCAAGGAGGTTACCAGGAAAGTGGATGAAGGGAAGGCGGTGGATGTTGTCTACCTGGATTTCAGCAAGGCCTTTGACAAGGTCCCTCATGGGAGGTTAGTTAGGAAGGTTCAGTCGCTGGGTATACATGGGGAGGTAGTAAATTGGATTAGACACTGGCTCAATGGAAGAACACAGCAAGAGTTTTAACAACACCAGGTTAAAGTCCAATCGGTGTATTTGGTAGCAAATACCATTAGCTTTCGGAGCGTTGCTCCTTCGTCAGATGGAGTGGAAATCTGCTCTCAAACAGTGCACAGAGACACAAAATCAAGTTACAGAATACTGATTAGAATGCGAATCCCTACAACCAACCTGGACAAGGACTTGCAGAATATCACTGGCTGTTCTGTCTGGAGACAATACACATCTCTTTAACCTGTGCTTAATGCTCCCTCCTCCACTCACATTGTCTGTATCTTTAAGATCTGGTTGGCTGTAGAGATTCGCATTCTAATCAGTATTCTGTAACTTGATTTCTGTGTCTCTGTGCCCTGTTTGAGAGCACATTTCCACTCCATCTGACGAAGGAGCAGCGCTCCGAAAGCTAATGGTATTTGCTACCAAATAAACCTGTTGGACTTTAACCTGGTGTTGTTAAACTTCTTACTGTGTTCACCCCAGTCCAACGCCGGCATCTCCACATCAATGGAAGAAGCCAGAGAGTGGTTGTGGAGGATTGCTTCTCTGAGTGGAGGCCTGTGACTAGTGGTGTGCCGCAGGGATCGGTGTTGGGTCCATTGTTGTTTGTCATCTATATCAATGATCTGGGTGATAATGTGGTCAATTGGATCAGCAAGTCTGCTGATGATACAAAGATTGGAGGTGTAGTGGACAGTGAGGAAGGTTTTCAAAGCTTGCAGAGGGATTTGGACCAACTAGAAAAATGGGCTGAAAAATGGCAAATGGAATTTAACGCAGACAAGTGTGAGATATTGCACTTTGGAAGGACAAACCAAAGTAGAACGTACAGGGTAAATGGTAGGACTCTGAAGAGTGCAGTTGAACAGAGGGATCTGGGAATACAGGTACAGAATTCCCTAAAAGTGACGTCACAGGTGGATAGGGTCGTAAAGAGTGCCTTTGGTACATTGGCCTTTATAAATCGGAGTATCGAGTATAAAAGTTGGAGTGTTATGGTAAGGTTATATAAGGCATTGGTGAGGCCGAATTTATAGTATTGTGTATAGTTTTGGTCACCTAGTTACAGGAAGGATGTAAATAAGATTGAAAGAGTGCAGAGAAGGTTCACAAGGATGTTGCCGGGACTTGAGAAGCTGAGTTACAGAGAGAGATTGAATAGGTTGGGACTTTATTCCCTGGAGCGTAGAAGATTGAGGGGAGATTTGATAGAGGTGTATAAGATTTTGATGGGTATAGATAGAGTGAATGCAAGCAGGCTTTTTCCGCTGAGGCTAGGGGAGAAAACAAACCAAAGGGCATGGGTTAAGGGTGAAAGGAGAAAAGTTTAAAGGGAATATTAGGGGGTGCTTCTTCACGCAGAGAGTGGTGGGAGTGTGGAATGAGCTGCCGGATAAAGTGGTAAATGCGGGGTCACTTTTAATATTTAAGAAAAACTTGGACGGGTTCATGGATGAGAGGGGTGTGGAGGGATATGGTCCAAGTGCAGGTCAGTGGGACTCGGCAAAAAATGGTTCGGCACAGACAAGAAGGGCCAAAAGGCCTGTTTCTGAGCTGTAATTTTCTATGGTTCTATGGTTTTTGAGTTCTAAGGAGAAGCTGGATAGACTGGGACCTTTTTTTCCCCGGAACATAAGAGACTTAGGGGTGATCTTATCGAGGTCTATAAAGTAATGAGAGGCATAGATCAGCTAGATCGTCAACAGCTTTTCCCAAAGGTAGGGGAGTCTAAAACTAGAGGGCATAGGTTTAAGGTGAGAGGGGAGAGATACAAAAGGGTTCAGAGGGGCAATTTTTTCACACAGAGGGTGGTGAGTGTCTGGTACAAGCTGCCAGAGGTAGTAGTAGAGGCGGGTACAATTTTGTCTTTTCAATAGCATTTAGACAGTTACATGGGTAAGATGGGCACAGAGGGATATGGGCCAAATGTGGGCAATTGGGATTAGCTTAGAGGTTAAAAACTGGGCAGCATGGACAAGTTGGGCCGAAGGGCCTGCCTCCCTGTTGTAAACCTCTGAGACTCTGTAACTTGTCAACCTTCATTTAAATTTTATTTCAGCCCCAGACAGTTCGTTCCGCCCTGGATCGAGGTCAAAGTCAAAACACAAGATGGCCGCCAAGCTAATCGCGCCCTCCCCCTCACCGGCCCTCGCTAACGCTAAAAGCTGATGTGCCAGGGTAAAATGGCGTTCCTCTTGGCCCCTTGTTGGGGGGGTAAATTGCAAGCTTGATCATCGGTGAGGGTGCTTCCTATTCCAACGCCCTCCCCCCCACCCCTCCATTCATAGAGAAGGAAAGGAGAGGGTGCAGAATGTAGTGTTACAGTCATAGCTAGGGTGTAGAGAAAGATCAACTTAATGCGAGGTAGGTCCATTCAAAGGTCTGACGGCAGCAGGGAAGAAGCTGTTCTTGAGTCGGTTGGTACGTGACCTCAGACTTTTGTATCTTTTTTCCAATGAAAGAAGGTGGAAGAGAGAATGTCCGGGGTGCGTGGGGTCCTTGATTATGCTGGCTGCTTTTCCCCGAGGCAGCGGGAAGCGTCGACAGAGTCAATGGATGGGAGGTTGGTTTGAGTGATGGACTGGGCTACATTCATGACCCTTTGTGGTTTCTTGTGGTCTTGGGCAGAGCAGGAGCCCATACCAAGCTGTGATACAACAAGAAAGGATGCTTTCTATGGTGCACCTGTAAAAGTTGGCGAGAGTTATAGCGCCCATGCTTAATTTCCTTAGTCTTCTGAGAAAGTAGAGGCATTGGTGGGGCTTTCTTAACTATAGTGTCGGCATGGGGGGGACCAGGACAGGTTGTTGGTGATCTGGACATCTAAAAACTAGAAGCTGTCGACCATTTCAACTTAACATAGAACATAGAACAGTACAGCACAGAACAGGCCCTTCGGCCCACGATGTTGTGCCGAGCTTTATCTGAAACCAAGATCAAGCTATCCCACTCCCGATCATCCTGGTGTGCTCCATGTGCCTATCCAATAACCGCTTAAATGTTCCTAAAGTGTCTGACTCCACTATCACTGCAGGCAGTCCATTCCACACCCCAACCACTCTCTGCGTAAAGAACCTACCTCTGATATCCTTCCTATATCTCCCACCACGAACCCTATAGTTATGCCCCCTTGTAATAGCTCCATCCACCTGAGGAAATAGTCTTTGAACGTTCACTCTATCTATCCCCTTCATCATTTTATAAACCTCTATTAAGTCTCCCCTCAGCCTCCTCCGCTCCAGAGAGAACAGCCCTAGCTCCCTCAACCTTTCCTCATAAGACCTACCCTCCAAACCAGGCAGCATCCTGGTAAATCTCCTCTGCACTCTTTCCAGCGCTTCCACATCCTTCTTACAGTGAGGTGACCAGAACTGCACACAATATTCCAAATGTGGTCTCACCAAGGTCCTGTACAGTTGCAGCATAACCCCACGGCTCTTAAACTCCAACCCCCTGTTAATAAACGCTAACACACTATAGGCCTTCTTCACAGCTCTATCCACTTGAGTGGCAACCTTCAGAGATCTGTGGATATGAACCCCAAGATCTCTCTGTTCCTCCACAGTCTTCAGAACCCTACCTTTGACCCTGTAATCCACATTTAAATTAGTCCTACCAAAATGAATCACCTCACATTTATCAGGGTTAAACTCCATTTGCCATATTTCGGCCCAGCTTTGCATCCTATCTATGTCTCTTTGCAGCCTACAACAGCCCTCCACCTCATCCACTACTCCTCCAATCTTGGTGTCATCAGCAAATTTACTGATCCACCCTTCAGCCCCCTCCTCTAAGTCATTAATAAAAATCACAAAGAGCAGAGGACCAAGCACTGATCCCTGTGGCACTCCGCTAGCAACCTGCCTCCAGTCCGAAAAGTTTCCATCCACATGTCTTCGATCAGACAGCCAGTTACCTATCCAATCGGCCAACTTTCCCTCTATCCCACACCTCCTTACTTTCATCATAAGCCGGCCATGGGGGACCTTATCAAACGCCTTACTAAAATCCATGTGTATGACTGATGCGCGTCAATTGAACACGAGGCACGAAGCTTCGGTAACAGAAGGCTTTTATTGTCTAACAATGGAACTAATAGAACGTAAACACACTATCCCAGACTGAAGAGGTCCCGCCCGAGCAGGGGGTCTTATACCTCTCCCAGGAGGCGGAGCCCGACTGGGATGTGCCACAACAGTAACAACCACAGGTGTATTAATCCCACCCTAGCCCAACAACAACATTAGAACAATCCCACAGTGGGAACACCCTTGCCCAACAACAACATTAGAACAACCCCACAGTGGGAACACCCTTGCCCAACAACAACATTAGAACAACCCCACAGTGGGAACACCCTTGCCCAACAACAACATTAGAACAATCCCACAGTGGGAACACCCTTGCCCAACAACAACATTAGAACAACCCCACAGTGGGAACACCCTTGCCCAACAACAACATTAGAACAACCCCACAGTGGGAACACCCTTGCCCAACAACAACATTAGAACAATCCCACAGTGGGAACACCCTTGCCCAACAACAACATTAGAACAACCCCACAGTGGGAACACCCTTGCCCAACAACAACATTAGAACAATCCCACAGTGGGAACACCCTTGCCCAACAACAACATTAGAACAACCCCACAGTGGGAACACCCTTGCCCAACAACAACATTAGAACAACCCCACAGTGGGAACACCCTTGCCCAACAACAACATTAGAACAACCCCACAGTGGGAACACCCTTGCCCAACAACAACATTAGAACAATCCCACAGTGGGAACACCCTAGCCCAACAACAACATTAGAACAATCCCACAGTGGGAACACCCTAGCCCAACAACAACATTAGAACAATCCCACAGTGGGAACCAACGATGGTTCACCACAATGACATCAACCGCACTACCTTCATCAACACACTTGGTTCCCTCCTCAAAAAATTCTACCAAATCTGTTGATGTCGACAGGGGCATTGTTCTCCTCAACGCTTTCCCAACATTGAGAGAGAGAGGTTAACGTCATCGTACCAGTTCACCAGACTCTCTCTCACTGGAATTCTACCACTGCCAGGGGGGTCGGAGCGGGCGAGGGATGGCCAATGGGAAGGGTCCCTTGACCTTGGGCGGGATTTTCCGGCCTCTATCTCATTCCTGAACTCCGTCTCGTCGTTGTTTGAGACCCGACCCACAACGGTGGCGTCGTCGGCAAACTTGAAAATGGAGTTGGAGGGGAATTTGGCCGTGCGGTGGTCGGGGGTATGAGGAACAGGCTCGAGAGGGCGAGTGGGCCTCCGCACTCCCGCGTTCCTCGATGATGTTTTCTCCAGCGATTTCGGCTGAGGTTTTAACCGCAACGGAACCCTCGATCCCGTCCCAGTCCGAAGCTTCGCTTCTGGCTCGTGTTTTGACTCGAGATGCTGGCAAATGAATTGAAAAACAGCCAACGCGTGTCCACGCAAATTGTTGCCTCAGGGTGACGCAACCAGATATGTGGACAGAGCAGAATATAAACAGCTTGGCAGGACAATCACTCATTCCCCCGCCGCCACCATCCCCCCTTCCACTCCGGCCTCACAACCTCTTCCCGAGAAACAGGCTGACCGTGTATGGTCAACAGATCAGATTCCAGAGGTAGGGAAAAGCATGGCAGCCAGAGGTTAAAATACAACCTCTCTCTCTCCCTCTTTACCTCGTTCTCCCTCAGTCTCTGCAACTACTTTGAGTCTCTCTGTCTCTGTGTCTGTGACTCTCTCTCTTTGTCTCTCTCTCTCTGTCTCTCACGCTCTCTGTCTCTCTGTCTCTCTGTGTCTCTCTCTCTCTGGATCTCTGTCGCTCTCTCTCTGTCGCTCTCTCTCTGTCGCTCTCTCTCTGTCCCTCTCTCTGTCCCTCTCTCTGTCCCTCTCTCGATCCCTCTCCCTGTCTCTCTCTCCCTGTCTCTCGTTGTCTCTCTCTGTCTCTCTCTGTCTCTGTCTGTCTTTGTCTGTCTCTGTCTCTCAGGCTCTCTCTCTCTGTCTCTGTCTCTGTCTCTCTCTGTCCCTCGCTCTCTCTGTCTCTCTCTGTCTCTCGCTGTCTCTCAGGCTCTCTGTCTCTCTCTCTCTCTGTCTCTCTCGATCCCTCTCCCTGTCTCCCTCTCCCTGTCTCTCGTTGTCTCTCTTTGTCTCTCTCTGTCGCTGTCTGTCTTTGTCTGTCTCTGTCTCTCAGGCTCTCTCTCTCTGTCTCTGTCTCTCTCTGTCTCTCGCTCTCTCTGTCTCTCTCTGTCTCTCGCTGTCTCTCAGGCTCTCTGTCTCTCTCTCTCTCTGTCTCTCTCGATCCCTCTCCCTGTCTCCCTCTCCCTGTCTCTCGTTGTCTCTCTCTGTCTCTGTCTGTCTTTGTCTGTCTCTGTCTCTCAGGCTCTCTCTCTCTGTCTCTGTCTCTGTCTCTCTCTGTCTCTCAGGCTCTCTGTCTCTCTCTCTCTCTCGATCTCTCTCTCTGTCTCTCTCTCTGTCTCTCTCTCTGTCCCTCGCTCTCTCTGTCCCTCGCTCTCTCTCTCTCTCTCTCTCTCGCCCTCTCTCTCGCTCTCTCTCTCTCTCTCTGTCTGTCTCTCTCCCTGTCTCCCTCTCCCTGTCTCCCTCTCTCTGTATCTCGTTGTCTCTCTCTGTCTCTCTCTCTCTGTCTCTGTTTGTCTCTCTCTGTCTCTTTCAATCTCTCTCTGTCTCTGTCTGATTCTGTCTCTTAGGCTCTCTCTCTCTGTCTCTGTCTCTCTCTGTCTCTCTCTCTGTCTCTCTCTGTCTCTCTCTCTCTCTGTCTCTCTCGATCTCTCTCTCTCTGTCTCTCTCTCTCTGTCTCTCTCTCTCTCGCTCGCTCTCTCTGTCTCTCACGCTCTCTGTCTCTCTCTCTCTGTCTCTCAGGCTCTCTGTCTCTCTCTCTCTCTCTGTCTCTCTCGATCTCTCTCTCTCTGTCTCTCTCTCTCTGTCTCTCTCTCTCTCGCTCGCTCTCTCTGTCTCTCACGCTCTCTGTCTCTCTCTCTCTGTCTCTCTCTGTCTCTCTCTGTCTCTCTCGTTCTGTCTCTCTCGCTCAGTCTCTCTCGCTCTCTCTCTCACTGTCTCTCTCTCACTGTCTCTCTCTCTCTCTGTCCCTCTGTCTCTCTCTTTCTCGCTCTCTGTCTCTCTGTGTCTCTCTGTCTCTCTGTGTCTCTGTCTCTCTGTGTCTGTCTCTCTCTCTCTTTGTCTGTCTGTCTCTCTCTCTCTGTCTCTCTCTCTGTGTCTTTCTCTCTGTGTCTCTCTGTGTCTCTCTCTCTCTGTTGGGTAAACTGGGCTTGTTCTCCCTGGAAAGACGGAGAATGAGGGGAGATCTAATAGAGGTGTACAAAATTATGAAGGGGATAGATAGGGTGAACAGTGGGAAGCTTTTTCCCAGGTCGGAGGTGACGTTCACGAGGGGTCACGGGCTCAAGCTGAGAGGGGCGAGGTATGACCCAGATATCAGAGGGACGTTTTTTACACAGAGGGTGGTGGGGGCCTGGAATGCGCTGCCAAGTCGAGTGGTGGAGGCAGGCACGCTGATATCGTTTAAGACTTACCTGGATAGTTGATGCACCATCGATTCACGCAAAGACTAGAGGAAACAACAGAGTTTTATTAACAAAGAACAGAAGCTCCCCCAAACCGATGGCCTACCCAAACTGAGGCAAAAGGGGCGGAGAGCAGCCATCTTTATATCCCGAGGGGGGGCGGAGCCCCGGATTGAGGCAGCAGGGGCGTGTCCAGGCGTGTCCCATATACAGACAGTGTTACAGTGGCTCACCACATTCACCCCCCTGTTTAACAAAGAGTTCGGTGGGGGCGAGGGGGGTGGAAACGACAGTCACAAGTTATTGATTCAAGTTACAAGTTCAGTCTCTCCGGGGGCTTGATCTGCCGCTGCGACCGCCGCAGTGTCGGCCATGGCGCCGGTTCAGGAGGCCGCGGTGGTGAGTCAGACGCCAGTCCGTAACCGGTGAAGCCGTCCGTAGTGCCTTCAGACTGCCGGGTGTGTGGAGGTTGCTCCTGGGGCTCAGGCGTGCCCTACACGGGGGCTAAATGAGCATGCGGCGACCCTGGTGCATCATGGGCAACGTTGGGAGCTGGGGGTGAGGGGTCGTGGGACGTAGTACCTGCGGGGGCCAGATCGCGAATGGAGACCGCGTCCTCCCGCCCGTCGTGATACGCCACATAGGCGTATTGGGGGTTGGCGTGGAAGAGCAGGACCGTTTCG
Source organism: Mustelus asterias (assembly GCF_964213995.1). Lineage (NCBI taxonomy): Eukaryota > Metazoa > Chordata > Chondrichthyes > Carcharhiniformes > Triakidae > Mustelus > Mustelus asterias. The sequence goes on from NW_027592806.1 coordinate 30,992, forward strand.
ACCAGGGGGTCCGTTTATGGGTCCGCACGTGCTTCCGGAGCAGGACAGGGCCTGGGGACGTCAGCCACGACGGCCGTGAGGTCCCCGAGGAGGACTTCCTGGGGAAGACAAACATCCGTTCATGAGGGGTGGCGTTGGTAGCCGTGCACAGCAGTGACCTAATTAAGTGTAGCGCATCAGGGAGGACCTCTTGCCAGCGGGAGACTGGAACACCCTTAGACCGGAGAGCTAATAAAACGGCCTTCCAGGCTGTCGCGTTCTCCCTCTCCACCTGGCCATTCCCCCTGGAGTTGTAGCTGGTGGTCCTACTCGAGGCTATGCCTTTGGAGAGCAGGTACTGGCGCAGCTCGTCACTCATAAAAGAGGAACCCCGGTCGCTATGGATATAGCTGGGGAAACCGAACAGGGTGAAGAGGCTGTGCAGGGACCTGACGACCGTGGCTGAGGACATATCCGGGCAGGGGATAGCAAAGGGGAACCGCGAATACTCATCGATGACGTTGAGGAAGTATATGTTGCGGTCAGAGGAGGGGAGGGGGCCTTTGAAGTCAACGCTAAGGTGTTCGAAAGGGCGGGTGGCTTTGATGAGGTGCGCTCTGTCTGGTCGGTAGAAGTGCGTCTTGCAGTCCGCGCAGACTTGGCAGTGCCTGGTTACAGACCTGACTTCCTCGATGGAATAGGACAGGTTCCGGGCCTTGATGAAGTGGAAGAACCTGGTCACCCCCGGGTGGCAGGGGTCATCGTGGAGAGTCTGTAGGTTCGCGCTGGCACAGGTCCCCCGGGACAGGGCGTCTGGGGGCTCATTGAGCTTCCCGGGCCGGTATAAAATGTCGTAATTGTAGGTGGAGAGCTCGATCCTCCACCTCAATATTTTATCGTTCTTGATTTTGCCCCGCTGTGCGTTACTGAACATAAAGGCAACGGACCGTTGGTCCGTGAGCAGGGTGAACCGTTTGCCAGCTAAGTAGTGACGCCAGTGCCGCACAGCCTCCACGATGGCTTGTGCCTCTTTTTCGACAGAGGAGTGTCGGATTTCGGGGCCTGGGAGGGTTCGTGAGAAGAAGGCCACGGGTCTGCCCGCCTGGTTAAGAGTGGCGGCTAGGGCAAAATCAGACACATCGCTCTCCACCTGGAATGGGGTGGATTCGTCTACAGCATGCATCGTGGCCTTCGCGATATCCGCTTTGATGCGGTCAAAGGCCAGCCAGGCCTCCGCCGATAGGGGAAACGATGTGGATTTGATGAGCGGACGGGCTTTGTCCGCATAATTGGGGACCCACCGGGCGGAGTATGAGAAGAAGCCCAGGCATCTCCTCAGTGCTTTGAGGGTGGTGGGGAGGGGAAGTTCCAGGAGGGGACGCATGCGGTCGGGATCGGGACCGATGACCCCGTTCTCCACAACACAACCAAGGATGGCGAGGCGGCGCGTGCGGAATACGCACTTCTCCTTATTGTAGGTCAGGTTGAGGAGTGCCGCGGTGTGGAGGAATTTGTGGCGGTTGGCGTCGTGGTCCTGCTGATCGTGGCCGCAGATGGTGACGTTATCCAGGTACGGGAAGGTGGCCCGCAGCCCGTTCTGGTCCACCATTCGGTCCATCTCACGCTGGAAAACCGAGACCCCGTTGGTGACGCCGAAGGGGACCCGAAGGAAGTGATAGAGGCGGCCATCCGCCTCGAAGGCGGCGTATTGGCGGTCCTCCGGGCGGATAGGGAGCTGGTGGTACGCGGACTTCAAATCAATGGTGGAGAACACCCGATATTGTGCAATCTGATTGACCATGTCAGGGATGCGGGGAAGGGGATACGCGTCCAGCTGCGTGTATCGGTTGATGGTCTGACTGTAGTCAATAACCATGCGATGTTTCTCCCCAGTCTTGACAACCACCACTTGGGCCCTCCAGGGGCTGGTACTGGCCTCGATGATCCCCTCCCCCAGGAGGCGTCGCACCTCGGACTTGATGAACGCTCTATCTCCAGCGCTGTACCGTCTGCTTTTGGTGGCAATGGGCTTGCAGTCGGGGGTGAGGGTGTTCAAAGAGCGAGGGAGGGGCGACTTTGAGGGTCGAGAGACCACAAGTGGTGCGCGGTGGATGGTCTGTTAGCTGTGGATTTTGGACGGAGATCGGGGGAAAAGGCCCATTATACACCATAGTGACGCTCTCGAGGTGACACATGAAATCTAGCCTCAGGAGTACGGCAGCGCAGAGCTGTGGCAGCACGAGGAGCCTGGACTTCTCATACACCATGCCCCGTACAGTCAGAGTTGCCACACAGTCGCCGAGGACATTCACTGACCAGGGCGTCAAAGCCATGGAGATCGATTGCTGCATTGGCAGTACTGGCAGTGCGTAGCGCCTCACCGTGTTAGGGTGGATAAAACTCTCCGTACTCCCACTGTCAAATAAGCAGTTAGTAGTGCGGCTGTTTACCTTGATGTCCATCATCGAGCTGGTGAGGCCTGGACCGGTCCAACGCGACCGAGGCCCCACTGTCGGGTTAGGCGATGCGATGGACGGTTCCCAAAATGGCGGCCCCCGTGACGTCGCCCAAGATGGCGGCTCCCGTGGGTCGCGCGCGGCCGCTGGCGTCCAAAATGGCGGCACCCACGGATCGCACCCGGTCGAAGGCAGTCCCTCCCGCGATCGCACGCGGCGCTGCTGGGGCCTGGGGGCCGATTTTGCCCTGCCGACTTTCAGGTGACGACCCTTCTTACCGCAGCCGGAGCAGATAAGAACATAAGAAATAGGAGCAGGAGTAGGCCATCTAGCCCCTCGAGCCTGCCCCGCCATTCAATAAGATCATGGCTGATCTGACGTGGATCAGTTCCACTTACCCGCCTGATCCCCATAACCCCTAATTCCCTTACCGATCAGGAATCCATCCATCCGCGCTTTAAACATATTCAGCAAGGTAGCCTCCACCACCTCAGTGGGCAGAGAATTCCAGAGATTCACCACCCTCTGGGAGAAGAAGTTCCTCCTCAACTCTGTCTTAAACCGACCCCCCTTTATTTTGAGGCTGTGTCCTCTAGTTTTAACTTCCTTACTAAGTGGAAAGAATCTCTCCGCCTCCACCCTATCCAGCCCCCGCATTATCTTATAAGTCTCCATAAGATCCCCCCTCATCCTTCTAAACTCCAACGAGTACAAACCCAATCTCCTCAGCCTCTCCTCATAATCCAAACCCCTCATCTCCGGTATCAACCTGGTGAACCTTCTCTGCACTCCCTCCAAGGCCAATATATCCTTCCTCATGTCAGGGGACCAATACTGCACACAGTATTCCAGCTGCGGCCTCACCAATGCCCTGTACAGGTGCATCAAGACATCCCTGCTTTTATATTCTATCCCCCTCGCGATATAGGCCAACATCCCATTTGCCTTCTTGATCACCTGTTGTACCTGCAGACTGGGCTTTTGCGTCTCATGCACAAGGACCCCCAGGTCCCTTTGCACGGTAGCATGTTTTAATTTGTTTCCATTGAGATAGTAATCCCATTTGTTATTATTTCCTCCAAAGTGTATAACCTCGCATTTATCAACGTTATACTCCATTTGCCATATCCTCGCCCACTCACTCAGCCTGTCCAAATCTCTCTGCAGATCTTCTCCGTCCTCCACACGATTCACTTTTCCACTTATCTTTGTGTCGTCTGCAAACTTCGTTACCCTACACTCCGTCCCCTCCTCCAGATCATCTATATAAATGGTAAACAGTTGCGGCCCGAGTACCGATCCCTGCGGCACGCCACTAGTTACCTTCCTCCAACCGGAAAAACACCCATTTATTCCAACTCTTTGCTTCCTGTCGGATAGCCAGTCCCCAATCCACTTTAAACACACTACCCCCAACTCCGTGTGCCCTAATCTTCTTCAGCAGCCTTTTATGGGGCACCTTATCAAACGCCTTTTGGAAATCCAAAAACACCGCATCCACCGGTTCTCCTCCATCAACCGCCCTAGTCACATCTTCATAAAAATCCAACATGTTCGTCAAGCACGACTTTCCC
>NW_027592806.1:40000-45124 GCF_964213995.1 Mustelus asterias
TGCAGCTTTATAGGACCCTGGTTAGACCCCACTTGGAGTACTGCGCGCAGTTCTGGTCACCTCATTACAGGAAAGATGTTGAAGCCATTGAAAGGGTGCAGAGGAGATTTACAAGGATGTTGCCTGGATTGGGGGGCATGCCTTATGAGGATAGGCTGAGGGAGCTTGGTCTCTTCTCCCTGGAGAGACGAAGGATGAGAGGTGACCTGATAGAGGTTTACAAGATGTTGAGAGGTCTGGATAGGGTAGACTCTCAGAGGCTATTTCCAAGGGCTGAAATGGTTGCTACGAGAGGACACAGGTTTAAGGTGCTGGGGGGTAGGTACAGAGGAGATGTCAGGGGTAAGTTTTTCACTCAGAGGGTGGTGGGTGAGTGGAATCGGCTGACGTCGGTGGTGGTGGAGGCAAACTCGTTGGGGTCTTTTAAGAGACTTCTGGATGAGTACATGGGATTTAATGGGATTGAGGGCTATAGATAGGCCTAGAGGTGGGGATGTGATCGGCGCAACTTGTGGGCCGAAGGGCCTGTTTGTGCTGTGGCTTTCTATGTTCTATGTTCTATGTAAACCTCTATTAAGTCTCCCCTCAGCCTCCTCCGCTCCAGAGAGAACAGCCCTAGCTCCCTCAACCTTTCCTCATAAGACCTACCCTCCAAACCAGGCAGCATCCTGGTAAATCTCCTCTGCACTCTTTCCAGCGCTTCCACATCCTTCTTATAGTGAGGTGACCAGAACTGCACACAATATTCCAAATGTGGCCTCACCAAGGTCCTGTACAGTTGCAGCATAACCCCACGGCTCTTAAACTCCAACCCCCTGTTAATAAACGCCAACACACTATAGGCCTTCTTCACAGCTCTACCCACTTGAGTGGCAACCTTCAGAGATCTGTGGATATGGACCCCAAGATCTCTCTGTTCCTCCACAGTCTTCAGAACCCTACCTTTGACCCTGTAATCCACATTTAAATTAGTCCCACCAAAATGAATCGCCTCACATTTATCAGGGTTAAACTCCATTTGCCATTTTTCAGCCCAGCTTTGCATCCTATCTATGTCTCCTCATAGCTAGCGCCCTCCAGAGCAGGCGACATCCTGGTAAATCTTTTCTGTACCCTCTCCAAAAGCCTCCACATCCTTCTGGTAGTGTGGCGACCAGAATTGAACACTAGATTCCAAGTGCCAGCAGTTCTCCCTCCCTGGTCCTGCCCCTGTAAAACAGTTGGATAAGTCGCTTTGACATTTTCTCTGTTGCGGGGGGGCCAATGGGGGTGGGGGTGGGGGGGTGGGGGTGGGGGGGGGGGGGGTGGGTGGAATTTAGCACCCTGCTAGGGCTGGAGGTAGACATTCATCCCCTTCCGACCCAGGACTGCACTTCGACGAGAGTTCTCCGATGTCTCGATCGCTTGTGCGCACCGCCCTCCCTCTCTCTCTGTCTCTCTCTCTCCGTTCCTCTGCCCCACCCCACCTCAGCACTCACCCTTTCCTCATTTCACCCCGAGCCCGTCTGCGTGTTTCCTTTCGATAAGATGTGAAGGGTGACAGGAGGCGAGATCCACAAAGCTGATAAAGAATTCTCCTACATTTGAAAACGGTTCAAAATATTGTTCGGGGCCACAACGGCAGACTTTGAAAGTCAGGGGAAAAAACATACGGTGCAGAAGAAAGGCATTCAGCCCATAAAATCTGCACCGAACCCCCTTCCCTGACAACGCACCCTACCCAGACCCTTTCCGAATATACTTACCCCATTAAACCATCAACCCACAAATCCTGGGACTCCAGCAATTTAGTGGATTGGCCGTGCTAAATTGCCCCTTATTGTCCAAAGATGTGCAGGTTAGGTGGATTGGCCATGCTAAATTGTCCCTTAGTGTCCAAAGATGTGCAGGTTAGGTGGATTGGCCATGCTAAATTGCCCCTTAGTGTCCAAAGATGTGCAGGTTGGGTGGATTGGCCATGCTAAATTGTCCCTTAGTGTCCAAAGATGTGCAGGTTAGGGGGAGTGGCCGTGCTAAATTGTCCCTTAATGTCCAAAGATGTGCAGGTTAGATGGATTGGCCATACAAAATTGTCCCTTAGTGTCCAAAGATGTGCAGGTTAGATGGATTGGCCATGCTAATTTGTCCCTTAGTGTCCAAAGATGTGCAGGTTAGGTGGATTGGCCATGCTAAATTGTCCCTTAGTGTCCAAAGATGTGCAGGTTGGGTGGATTGGCCATGCTAAATTGCCCCTCAGTGTCCAAAGATGTGCAGGTTAGGTGGATTGGCCATGCTAAATTGTCCCTCAGTGTCCAAAGATGTGCAGGTTAGATGGATTGGCCATGCTAAATTGTCCCTCAGTGTCCAAAGATGTGCAGGTTAGATGGATTGGCCATGCTAAATTGTCCCTCAGTGTCCAAAGATGTGCAGGTTAGATGGATTGGCCATGCTAATTTGTCCCTTAGTGTCCAAAGATGTGCAGGTTAGGTGGATTGGCCATGCTAAATTGTCCCTTAGTGTCCAAAGATGTGCAGGTTGGGTGGATTGGCCATGCTAAATTGCCCCTCAGTGTCCAAAGATGTGCAGGTTAGGTGGATTGGCCATGCTAAATTGCCCCTCAGTGTCCAAAGATGTGCAGGTTAGGTGGATTGGCCATGCTAAATTGTCCCTCAGTGTCCAAAGATGTGCAGGTTGGGTGGATTGGCCATGCTAAATTGTCCCTTAGTGTCCAAAGATGTGCAGGTTGGGTGGATTGGCCATGCTAAATTGTCCCTGAGTGTCCAAAGATGTGCAGGTTGGGTGGATTGGCCATGCTAAATTGTCCCTTAGTGTCCAAAGATGTGCAGGTTAGGTGTATTGGCCATGCTAAATTGTCCCTCAGTTTCCAAAGATGTGCAGGTTGGGTGGATTGGCCATGCTAAATTGTCCCTTAGTGTCCAAAGATGTGCAGGTTAGGTGGATTGGCCGTGCTAAATTGCCCCTTAGTGTCCAAAGATGTGCAGGTTGGGTGGATTGGCCATGCTAACTTGCTTCTTAGTGTCAGTGGGATTAGCAGGATAAATATGTGGGATTCCAGGGATAGGACCTGGGTGGTCGGTGCAGACTCGATGGGCTGAATAGCCTCTTTCTGCACTGTAGGGATCCTATGATCTTCTAATTTAGCACGGCCAATCCACCTAACCCGCACATCTTTGGACTGTGGGAGGAAACCGGAGCACCCGGAGGAAACCCACGCAGACACGGGGAGAATGTGCAAACTCCACACAGACAGTGACCCCGAGCCGGGAATCGAACCCAGGTCCCTGGAGCTGTGAAGCAGCAGTGCTAACCACTGTGCTACCGTGCCGCCCACAATTCCTTCCCTACAGGAAGGGGGAGCATTCGTGAAGCAGACGGGGTGCTTAGGGACAGGCAAAATACGCTGAAAGCAAAGAGTTACGGGGAGAGATTTCCTCAGGCCTGGCGAGAAACAGGGTCAGGGCTCTTCCGCTCTCTCTCTCTCCGCTCTCTCTCTCTCTCCGCTCTCTCTCTCTCCGCTCTCTCTCTCTCCGCTCTCTCTCTCTCCGCTCTCTCTCACTCCGCTCTCTCTCACTCCGCTCTCTCTCTCTCTCTCTGCTCTCTCTCTCACTCCGCTCTCTCTCACTCCGCTCTCTCTCTCTCTCTCTCTCCGCTCTCTCTCTCACTCCGCTCTCTCTCTCTCCGCTCTCTCTCTCTCCGCTCTCTCTCACTCCGCTCTCTCTCTCTCTCTCTCCGCTCTCTCTCTCACTCCGCTCTCTCTCTCTCCGCTCTCTCTCTCTCCGCTCTCTCTCACTCCGCTCTCTCTCTCTCTCTCTCTCCGCTCTCTCTCTCTCTCTCCGCTCTCTCTCTCTCTGCTCTCTCTCTCTCTCTCCGCTCTCTCTCTCTCCGCTCTCTCTCTCTCCGCTCTCTCTCTCTCCGCTCTCTCTCTCTCTCCGCTCTCTCTCTCTCTCCGCTCTCTCTCTCTCTCCGCTCTCTCTCTCTCTCTTCGCTCTCTCTCCGCTCTCTCTCTCTCTCTCCGCTCTCTCTCCGCTCTCTCTCTCTCTCTCCGCTCTCTCTCTCCGCTCTCTCTCTCTCTCTCCGCTCTCTCTCTCCGCTCTCTCTCTCTCTCTCCGCTCTCTCTCTCTCTCCGCTCTCTCTCTCTCCGCTCTCTCTCTCTCCGCTCTCTCTCACTCCGCTCTCTCTCACTCCGCTCTCTCTCTCTCTCTCTGCTCTCTCTCTCACTCCGCTCTCTCTCACTCCGCTCTCTCTCTCTCTCTCCGCTCTCTCTCTCACTCCGCTCTCTCTCTCTCCGCTCTCTCTCTCTCCGCTCTCTCTCACTCCGCTCTCTCTCTCTCCGCTCTCTCTCTCACTCCGCTCTCTCTCTCTCCGCTCTCTCTCTCTCCGCTCTCTCTCACTCCGCTCTCTCTCTCTCTCTCTCTCCGCTCTCTCTCTCTCTCTCCGCTCTCTCTCTCTCTCTCCGCTCTCGCTCTCTCCGCTCTCTCTCTCTCCGCTCTCTCTCTCTTTCTCCGCTCTCTCTCTCTCTCTCCGCTCTCTCTCTCTCTCTCCGCTCTCTCTCTCTCTCTCCGCTCTCTCTCTCTCTCTCCGCTCTCTCTCTCTCTCTCCGCTCTCTCTCTCTCCGCTCTCTCTCTCTCTCTCCGCTCTCTCTCTCTCTCTCTCCCGCTCTCTCTCTCTCTCTGCTCTCTCTCTCTCCGCTCTCTCTCTCTCTCTGCTCTCTCTCTCTCTCTCTCCGCTCTCTCTCTCTCCGCTCTCTCTCTCTCTCCGCTCTCTCTCTCTCTCTGTGGTTCTCATTTCTCGATTCTGCAATGAGTCAGGAACTGCTGGAAGGAATCAAACGCAGATGGGAGTAACTGGAGAGAAAGCAAAGAGAAAAATCAGGGGAAGAAGAACCCCCAAATACCGCACCCCCCCCCCCCCCACCCCCTCACCGTGCCCCCACCCCCGCCCCTCTCTGGCACTGTCTGTTACTGCTTTATCAGCTTCTGGTCTTTCCCCACAGGGGCACTCTCCAGACTGCACCCCTTCCCACTCCGACCCCAGCAAGCGTCACCTCAAGATGCAAGAAGCATTGTTCGCCTGGGTAACGTTGGAACTTGTCACCTTGTCACGCTGGCTTTGATTTTTGATTTG
>NW_027592807.1:0-45100 GCF_964213995.1 Mustelus asterias
GGGGGGGGGCGTGCAGGGGGGAGGTGGGGGGGGTGGTACTGTGTCCATGAGGAGGTGCTCTGAGCTAGTTTTTATTGCTGGTGATCGGGAAGCCACTTGTTAGAGGAAAGCCAATGTTGGGGCTGGGGTGGGGCTATTTCCTCTGGAAATGCTGGAAAATCTGATGAGAAAAGTCGGCAGTGTAACTGGCGAGCTGCAGAGTGCTGGAGGCAGCACAAAAATACCCGGAAAATTCCGTCCGTGGAATCAAACGAAACCGTTCATCCCTTTTATTTGTGCTGGCTCTTTGGGAGAGCTACCTCATTAATCCCAATGTTCAAGCTTCAACAGCTGCAAGGTTTTCCCATTTTACTCTTTATCCAATTCCTTTCTGAAAGGCACGATTCGATCTGCTCCCAGCACCTTGTCAGACAGAATGTTCCAGATAACAGCGACTCAGCGTAAAAGATCTCACCCCTCTCCCTGCTCTTTCTGACAAGAATCTTCAGCCTGTATTTCACTGAGATTCCTGCTAGGTATCATTTCAGAGACATTTTCTCCACACTATTTGCTACAAGATGAGTAAAAGAAAATTAAATTCCCGCTTTAGATAAACCTCACACTGATGGAATCATTAATAATAGATAGCGAGGGAATGGTTACCATCCTGAATCCTGATGTGTGTCTCGTCAAGCTCAGTGTAAATACATCACAAGCTCTGACCCACTGTAAGCTCAGCGACCTTTCCCCCTTGTTCTGATCTCCATCCTTCTCTTATTTCACGTGTTGATCCTGTTCCTGCAAACCCGCCCTTTACTGATTCCTTTCTTTGCCGGGGATAAATCCCTGGCCTTCCCTGGCAGGATAATCCAATTACTCCCCCTGCTACCGGCACGGTGGCACAGTGTTTGGCACTGCTGCCTCACGGTGCCAGGGACCAGGGTTCAATGCCCGGCTCGGGTCACTGTCTGTGCGGAGTCTGTACATTCTCCCCGTGTCTGCGTGGGTTTCCTCCGGTTGCTCCGGTTCCTCTCACAGTCTGAAAGACGTGCTGGTTAGGGTGCATTGGCCGTGCTAAATTGCCCCTTCGCGTCAAGGGGACTAGCTCGGGTAAACGCATGGGGGTTATAGGATAGGGCCTGGGTGGGATTGTGGTCGGAACAGTTTTCGATGGGCTGAGTGGCCTCATTCTGCACTGTCGGATTCTGTGATTCTAATCAGGACCACACAGAAAGCCTGCTTTCCAAAACATTTCACTGCAATTATCAACCAATCTTATCAGCAGAAAGCTGGCACGCTCCTTAACTCCCATCTCCTTCAATAAATAAACTAAACACTCTCCAGATCGCCAGGTAAATGTTTATCACCCATTTCAGCTCCCCTCACATGCCATTTACTGCTCGAGATTTCTTTTCCATGGATTTGAATCATTTCTGAGATTTTCTCATCTTATCCAAGAAACAGACTAACCTGCCGACACTCACCTCTCAAGTTGTGTTTGGTGAGTTTCTCTGTTGCTGGAATGAGGGTCTCTTGCTGCTGCCAGTGGTTCAGGCTGCTTCCATGTTACTTTCCCCGTGTCCTGCAGATCTTTTAAAGGCTTCTCCCTCCCACAGGAATGAGTGTAGTTGCTGCAGGAGGGTGGGGCTGTTTGAAACTAGCACACTCCAACTTGGAGAACTGAGATCAGGCAAGCAGCCACTCCCTCAGCGATTAACAATACAGACCAGACACATTGCAACACACGTTGCCTGCTACTGCCTATAACAAGCACCGCAGAGCCAGTACCTCACCATAGCAACCTACCCTTTCAAAATCAAATCGTCATCAAGTGATTGGAGGTTAATAATTCGTGATTTCAATGATTTTTGGTGCGTTTGATGGGGACAGTGTAGAGGGAGCTTTACTCTGTATCTAACCCCGTGCTGTACCTGTCCTGGGAGTGTTTGATGGGGACAGTGTAGAGGGAGCTTTACTCTGTATCTAACCCCATGCTGTACCTGTCCTGGAAGCGTTTGATGGGGACAGTGCAGAGGGAGCTTTACCTGTATCTAACCCCGTGCTGTACCTGTCCTCGGAGTGTTTGATGGGGACAGTGTAGAGGGAGCTTTACTCTGTATCTAACCCCGTGCTGTACCTGTCCTGGGAGTGTTTGATGGGGACAGTGTAGAGGGAGCTTTACTCTGTATCTAACCCCATGCTGTACCTGTCCTGGGAGCGTTTGATGGGGACAGTGCAGAGGGAGCTTCACTCTGTATCTAACCCCGTGCTGTACCTGTCCTGGGAGTGTTTGATGGGGACAGTGTAGAGGTAGCTTTACTCTGTATCTAACCCCGTGCTGTACCTGTCCTGGGAGTGTTTGATGGGGGACAGTGTAGAGGTAGCTTTACTCTGTATCTAACCCCGTGCTGTACCTGTCCTGGGTGTGTTCGATGGGGACAGTGTAGAGGGGGTTTTACTCTGTATCTCACCCCGTGCTGTATCTGATCTGAGTAGAAATATTTCGGATATATACTGAAACAATTCCTTCTGATTATTTGCCCTCAGTTGAAAATTTAATTTTCCTGCTGGAATTACATTCAAATCCAGGTCGAGATGGAAGTTCAGTCTCTAACTTCTGTGTTTCGCTCTTCCCAATATTCGGAGCTTTATCCCATTCCAATTTACAATTAACACCACACTGAATGCACCAATTATTTGAAATTGTCGGCAGGAATGCAGTGGAAACCACGCTGTGGATGGGATAATTGCAGTGTCGGTGTATAATCTATATTGATGAAGAAATTATTGAAGCAAGTTTCTGTGTGAAATTAATCATTGTGACAGAGACAGTGGTTGGGGATTTGAGCTGCTGTTTGTGGAAGGAAAGTCTAATTCCCTCTCACACTTCCACTGATAAAACTCCTCATCAAACACTGAAATCCCTCAACCACCTTCACAGCACAAAGGCACGGACACCGAAGATCGAAGCCTCCATTCATTTGGCCTGTCATCAGCTTGGCTCAGAGAGCGAGCACACGTCCCTCGCTGGAAAGCAGGGTCAGTGACGGTGTGCTTCTGGGCAGGCTTGTGTGATCCCCAACCGTGTGGAAAAGCCTACCTCCCGTTTCTATGATGGGTTAGACACGATCCAGCTTCACCTTGACACTCGCTGATGTCGCGACTGGCTCCCTCTCTTCAGGAGTCTTCGCTCTCTCCATCATCAACGCTCACCCTCCTCTTGAGGGAGGGGGAGCGGCAGCTGGTCACCCTGGGCCACCATTTAGCTCGGCCAACGCACCCAACCTGCACATCTTTGGACTGTGGGAGGAAACCGGAGCAGCCGGAGGAAACCCACGCAGACACGGGGAGAATGTGCAAACTCCACACAGACAGTGACCCGAGGGTGACCCGAGGCCAGAATAAAGAAGTTTTGATCAGTTTCCAGGTGAACAAATGACTGTCGCATTCTAACCTCTGTAAATAAAACCACTTTCACTGCTTGAATGTCCGCTGTCCTATCTCATCGCACACCTTTCTCCCAGAGTATCTCTCCTCCAGGCACCTGACACCCCCGAGTGGTTCTGCAGGGTGAAAGGTTAGTGGCAGGGCCTTTGCGAACCTCGTGCAAGCACAGCCCCACATTCACTGAAGCTTCACCTGTCAGACTCAATCCCAGGTCTCTGGCATGGTCACTTCTGCCACCTGTGGCTCCCCTTCAGTTATCCAGCTGTAATGATCTGCATCTCCACCTGACCCCTGACCCAACTCCCATGCTGCACCTGTCCCTGTCCAACACCAGGCTCTGCTTACCTTCCATTTGACCAGCCTGGACATTGTCACATATTCTCTGCATTCCTCTGATGCTTTCCCTCCCCCAGTCGCCCTCGCTCTGTCTCCATTACCATTGACTCCCCCGGCATCACATTCGACCTCCGCACTGCAACCACCCCAAACCCCAACCTCTTCTCCTTTGAGAATATCCAGGTAAATGTACACACTGCCTCCCTGCCCGAAAATCCCAACCCCGTGTACACTGATCTGCCTGACCTCCCCCTGTCCACCTTGTGTCCATGTCTACCTCCATGTCTCTACCAATGATCCTCACCCACACCCTCACCCTCCCACAGTACTGGCTCCCTCTTCCCCTGTAACTTTAACCATTCCCACCTACCATCCCACCTGACTTTTCAGCCCAGGAGTCAATATTGACTCCACAGACCCCCGTGAGCACATTCACCTGGATATTCCCCCTCCCCCCTTCACACCTCCAGACCTTTTCCCAATCTCCCTTCTGCTGCCTGTGAAACCTTTTCCTGGACCCCTTAACACCAGGAAGTGGAGATGCCGGCGTTGGACTGGGGTAAACACAGTAAGAAGTCTCACAACACCAGGTTAAAGTCCAACAGGTTTATTTGGTAGCAAATGTCACTTAACGCCCTGAACACCAACCAGCCCCCTCCCCCACCGCCCCCCCCCCCCCCCCCCAAACCACTACACTCCCACCACATCTGCAGTCCCCCTCGCCTTTCTAAACCACACTCCCCCAACCCTCCATCACTGGCCAACAGCGCCTCCTGCTGATCCTGACAGAACATCTTCAATCTGCTGCCAGAGAGACTGCGATGAGGGAGAGACACTTGAAGAAGCCACACTTTCTGATGTCTGGTGCCAGGATAGCCTCCTGTGAATGGCACCTCATCTCAGCAAGGACACCTGTCCCTGATGCTTCACCATTCTTCAGACGGATCAGGACAATGGCGACTCCGTGTGTAAGTACAGCCTCTCAGGAATCAGAGGAATGGCCTTGCTGCTGTTATAGAGTCATATAGTCATAGAGATTTACAACATGGAAACAGGCCCTTCGGCCCAACTTGTCTATGCCATCCTTATTTTTTTTTTGAAACCCCTAAGCTAATCCCAATTGCCCGCAATGTGAAACTCGTCACCCTCCTGGCGAACCCTGGTGGCTCTGAGGGCCTCAGCCTTGCCTGGTCTGGCTCGTTCTGAAGCCTCTTCCCAGCAGCCTCGGCTTCCTCAACCTCAACCCTTCCAATCTCCTCCTCATTGGAGGAGACTTGCACCTTGGAATCCGGCAACTCCTCCTCACCTTGCAGGCTGTGCCGCATGCACCATGATCCGTGAGACCCTCTGGGGAGTGCTCCAGGTATCAGAATCACATCTTCACTCTGCCAATGGCCTACTCCGCCAATGTTTGCGTTGAGGAATGAACATTGTTACCGTTTCTCTGCTGGATATTGTGACTCCCGTAAAGGCATCATCAGCCACATCATTTGTGAATCAATACCCTTTGTCACTGAGGAGGCTAGACCCCTAGACACTGTGTGGCCCCTCGAAGATGTTCGGGTTCTGTGATCTACTCAAGATGCATGAATCATGGCAGCTTCCTGGATATTTCACACAAAGCTGCAAGATTTCTGTGGCCATTGACCTGCTGTACATTGAACGAGTCTTTCCTGTTGAGATGTTGGAGTGTCTTTTGCCCGGGAGATTTTATAGCCACATGAGTGCAGTTGATGGCACGCTGCGCCTGTGGGGATCCAGAGATCGCAGCAATTCCCACTGCTCTGGGTCCCGGCTGATTTAATTTCTGGCCAATTGAACGTCATTATTGGCCTTGGCAAAAGGGCACTGTGACCTCCTGTATGCATCTACGTTTTCAGGATTATGATGTGGAGATGCCGGCGTTGGACTGGGGTAAACACAGTAAGAAGTTTAACAACACCAGGTTAAAGTCCAACAGGTTTATTTGGTAGCAAAAGCCACAAGCTTTCGGAGCCTTAAGCTCCTTCTTCAGGTGAGTGGGAATTCTGTTCACAAATGATTCTGTTTGATAGGACTCTAAAATCGGCCCCGCAGGTGGAAGAGGTGGTTAAGAAGGCGTATGGTGTGCTGGCCTTTATCAATCGAGGGATTGAGTTTAGGAATCTGGGGATAATGATGCAGCTATATAAGACCCTCGTCAGACCCCACTTGGAGTACTGTGCTCAGTTCTGGTCGCCTCACTATAGGAAGGATGTGGAAAAGATTGAAAGGGTGCAGAGGAGATTTACAAGGATGTTGCCTGGATTGAGTGGCATGCCTTATGAGGATAGGCTGAGGGAGCTCGGTCTTTTCTCCTTGGAGAGATGTAGGATGAGAGGAGACCTAATAGAGGTATATAAGATGTTGAGAGGCATAGATCGGGTGGACTCTCAGAGGCTTTTTCCCAGGGTGGAAATGTCTGCTACGAGAGGACACAGGTTTAAGGTGCTGGGGGGGGGGGGGTAGGTACAGGGGAGATGTTAGGGGGAAGTTTTTCACACAGGGGGTGGTGGGCGAGTGGAATTGGCTGCCGTCAGTGGTGGTGGAGGCAAACTCAATAGGGTCTTTTATGAGACTCCTGGATGAGTACATGGGACTTAATAGGCTGGAGGGTTATAGGTAGGCCTAAAAGGTAGGGATATGTTCGGCACAACTTGTGGGGCCGAAGGGCCTGTTTTATGCGATAGTTTTTCTATGTTTCTATGTTTTGCTACCAAATAAACCTGTTGGACTTTAACCTGGTGTTGTTAAACTTCTTACTGTTTTCAGGATAACACAGAGGTCCCCAGTGGATTCCTGAGAAGGATCTCCTGTAAAGAAGTTAAGAGCAGTGATGACTCTCAGAGTCACTGGGAATGGATTCCCCGCTCCCACCCACCCCCCTCCCCCAGTCTCATGGCATCAATTACTGTAGACTGTGGCAGATATGAGCCACCAGGTCCCTGGACACTGGAGGTGTCAGCAACACTGTCTCTCACTCAGACTTGTACATTCTATACACCCTGGGTCCCCAGAGCCCCCGAAACACAATCTTTCTGTCGGTCTCATCCTGTGTGTGTGGAGGGGGCCCGGCTGCCCTTTGCCCATGAAGCTGAAGCTCCTTCCTGGCACTGGTGTCACAATCTTCTCCGCACTCCCTCCTGTCTGTCACTGATTACTCAGCCGCTAATAAATCCAGCCGCCATCTTCCTGAGCATCAATGAGCCAATCGGAGTCTCTTCAGGCTTTACCTGTGTTGGTGATGACCGAGTGACTGTGGGTTCAAGGCTTTGGTTCCAGTGTTGGTATCTAATCACCAGCGCTGGGTACATTTCACGGTGCCCCTCCCTACCCTCACCACCTTGCCACATGACCGAGTGGCACGAGACTGCTTTGACCAGGCACTGGGATCCTCACTCAGTTCAATCAAAGATCACAGAGAAGGATCCGGGTGTCGGGAGGAACTGAGATTGTTTGAGTGTGGGGGGGGGGTGTTGTGTGTGGGGGGGGCGGTATTGGGGAACCGGGGGGGGGGGGGGGGGGGGGGGGGCGGGGCTGCGGCTTCTCATCGGTTAGTCTGCCAGGAGCAAGATTCAGAGTTCCTGTTTCTAACCCACGTCTGCAGCTGGGCCAGTCACCCAGCTGCTCCGACCTCCTTATCCCTCTGGCAAATACCACACTGGGAACAAGGGGTTAACACAAGGGGAATGATTGGTGACTAACTTGTCTCAGTTGTGCATCTCTGCTCATTTGGGAATACACAGTTCAGTTCAGTGCTCCTCTAATCCCTCCTCCACCTCCCCACCACCTCCCTCCCCCCCAGTGCAGCGCAACTCCCCTCCGAATAGCCTCAGAGCGCTCACCAGCTGAGCTTTCTCTCAGTTGAATTTTGTCAGGTTGTAAGATGGTGGTGCTGAGGTTTTACCAGCAGACAGCTTGGGAAATCCCCTCCCTACATCCCGCAGGGGCAAACTGGTCACATTCCCCTCAAGCCTCCCCCTCTGACAGTCCAAAGATGTGTAGGTCAGGTGGATTTTAGCGGGGTAAATACATGGGGTTACGCGAATAGGGTAGTGGGTGGGCCTGGGTGGGATGCTCTGTCAGAGAGACGGTGCAGACACGATGGGCCGAATGGCCTCCTTCTGCACTGTAGGGATTCTATGATTTACAAGGCGAGTGGGCACAGTAGGTGAAAATTGAATGGGACTTGGTGTGAATACGAGGGGCTGAAGTTTGGATGGACAGCATTGAGAATAGCTGGTGGGAAAGCCAGGGTTGATTCACCTTTCAAACATTGTATTTCGAACCAATGCAACATTTTAAGAGATATTAATTTGTTCAGTTTGTGATGCAGAACCGTACAGACTTTCTGGCTCCTGTGTGTATGAGCTGTTAGAAACTCCAGCAATAATGATCATTAGATTCAGCGCAACTTGACTCATTGCTGAGATTCTCATTGGAAACCAGAGTCGCCTACAGGCTGAGTCTATTGATTGGTCTGTACAGTAACCCCCCCTTCACAACCAGAGATACATTCATTATCTAAAAACCCTGAGCACTAAATATAGCAAATACCTGGGAGAGGGTGAGTCAGTTTGTGAATAAACAGTCTCCCTTTTAAGACAGAGATTAGAAGAATGTGATTTCCAAGAGGGTCATTAGTTTGGGGAATTCTGTCCCTGGAAATGACTGCGGACTGGGCCATTGAATTTGTTCAGGCAGAGTCAGACAGAGTTCTGACTGACGAGGGGGTCCCAGGTTATGGGAGACAGACGAGGGGGTCCCAGGTTACGGGAGACAGGTGAGGGGGTCCTGGGTTATGGGAGACAGACGAGGCGGTCCTGGATTATGGAAGACAGACAACGGGGTCCCAGGTTATGGGAGACAGATGAGGGGGTCCCAAGTTACGGGAGTCAGACAGGAAGGTGGAGCTGAGACCACAACCAGATTAACCACGATCTTATTGAATGGTGGAGCAGGCACGAGGGGCTGAATGGCCTTCTGCTCCTAACACCAATGTTCCCAGGAGTGAGTTACAGACTGGAATCTAATCGAGGGGCTCGGGGTGGTTTATATATATAGAATAACAGATACCCGGGAGTGAGTTACAGACTGGAATCTAATCGAGGGGTTCGGGGTGGTTTATATATATAGAATAACAGATACCCGGGAGTGAGTTACAGACTGGAATCTAATCGAGGGGTTCGGGGTGGTTTATATATAGAATAACAGAAACCCGGGAGTGAGTTACATACTGGAATCTAATCGAGGGGTTCGGGATGGTTTATATATAGAATACCAATACCCGGGAGTGAGTTACAGACTGGAATCTAATCGAGGGGTTCGGGATGGTTTATATATAGAATAACAGAAACCCGGGAGTGAGTTACAGACTGGAATCTAATCGAGGGGTTCGGGATGGTTTATATATAGAATAACAGATACCCGGGAGTGAGTTACAGACTGGAATCTAATCGAGGGGTTCGGGGTGGTTTATATATAGAATAACAGAAACCCGGGAGGGAGTTACAGATTGGAATCTAATCGAGGGGTTCAGGGTGGTTTATATATAGAATAACAGATACCCGGGAGTGAGTTACAGACTGGAATCTAATCGAGGGGTTCGGGGTGGTTTATATATAGAATAACAGATACCCAGGAGTGAGTTACAGACTGGAATCTAATCGAGGGGTTCGGGGTGGTTTATATATAGAATAACAGAAACCCGGGAGGGAGTTACAGATTGGAATCTAATCGAGGGGTTCGGGGTGGTTTATATATAGAATAACAGATACCCGGGAGTGAGTTACAGACTGGAATCTAATCGAGGGGCTCGGGGTGGTTTATATATAGAATAACAGATACCCGGGAGTGAGTTACAGACTGGAATCTAATCGAGGGGCTCGGGGTGGTTTATATATAGAATAACAGATACCCGGGAGTGAGTTACAGACTGGAATCTAATCGAGGGGTTCAGGGTGGTTTATATATAGAATAACAGATACCCGGGAGTGAGTTACAGACTGGAATCTAATCGAGAGGTTCAGGATGGTTTATATATAGAATAACAGATACCCAGGAGTGAGTTACAGACTGGAATCTAATCGAGGGGTTCGGGATGGTTTATATATAGAATCACAGATACCTGGGAGTGAGTCACAGACGAATCAATTTGAGGGGTTCAGGGCGGTGGGTTTATATCGAGAATAACAGATATCCGGGATAGAAACAAAATACTGCGGATGCTGGAATTTGAAACCAAAAGAGAAAATGCTGGAAAATCTCAGCGGGTCTGGCAGCATCTGTAAGGAGAGAAAAGAGCTGACGTTTCGAGTCCAGATGACCCTTTGTCAAAGCTAAAAGGGATAGAAAGTGGGAGATATTTATACTGCAGGGTGAGGGAATGAAAGATGAGTCATAGCCACAGAAACCAGGGGAAAGGCTGCTAATGGCAGCCCATAGAGAGAATAGAGGGTGTGAATGGCCAAACAGCAGAGAAGCTGGAATCAGGGGGTAAACTGTGATAGATGAAGGTGTGGGGGGAGGGGGGTGGGAGAGAGGCAAAACTGAGAAAAAGGGGAAGCAAAGGGGGAGAAAAGGTAAGGAAAGGGGGATGAAGTCAGGGGAAAGAGTGGGGCGGGGGAGGGCGGAAAAAAATGAAGAAAGACCATAAAGAAATAAAAGGTAAAGAACAGTAAAAAATTAAATAAAATAGAATGAAAACAAAGGGGTGGAGGTGGGGTCGAGCAAATCATCTGAAGTTGTTGAGTTCGATGTTGAGACCGGAAGGCTGTGAAGTGCCCAGCCGGAAGATGAGACGCTGTTCCTCCAGTTTGCGTTGAGCTTCACTGGAACATTGCAGCAAGACAAGGACAGACATGTGGGCACGGGAGCAGGATCGTGTGTTAAAATGGCAGCAACCGGAAGGTCAGGGTCCTGATTGCGCACAGACCGAAGGTGCTCCAGCAAAGCGATCACTCTGATTGACATTATAACAAGAAAACACAAGCTGCCGATGCGGAATTTACTGCTTAATTTTGGACTAGACAGGGTAGATGCAGGGAGGATGTTCCCGATGGTGGGGGGAGTCCAGAACCAGGGGTCACAGTCTGAGGATTCAGGGTAGACCATTTAGGACAGAGATGAGGAGACATTTCCTCACCCAAAGAGTGGTGAGCCTGTGGAATTCATTACCACAGGAAGTAGCTGATGCCAAAACATTGAATGTATTCAAGAGGCGGCTGGATATAGCACTTGGGGCGAATGGGGTCAAAGGTTATGGGGAAAAAGCAGGATTAGGCTATTGAGTTGGATGATCAGCCATGATCGAGATGAATGGGGGAGCAGGCTCGAAGGGCCGAATGGCCTCCTCCTGCTCCTATCCTCTATGTTTCTATGTTTCTATTTGAGAAAGCCAGTCTAATCACATTTCCCAGCTTATTCTCATTTCCCTTTTATACTGACCCTGAAGCTTCAATGTTAACACCAGATTTTCCCCAACATTTGCATAGAATAGCGTCATCATTTATTCAGCAGTTAAGATATTACACAAGTCTGAATTTCCGAGTGACTATTATTTATTGAGTTCCACCCCATGTTAAGTTCTGTTGCTATGGCAATGTTTTAGAGAAATGTTCTGTTTCCCTGATATTTCAAAATATAACGTAACGTTCCACACACGTACACGCAGATCTAGATGCCCAGTAACAAACAAAACCAGTAAACATGCATGCAACCAAACATATATACTTTCAGTCCCTCTCCCCCTTGGCACAGGTTGGCACTGCCAGACTGTTACTGTGCCCTTGCCAGTCTATGCCGGGCGGACCCCAGTGGGAGCCTCATGACAGAGCGTGGGAGTGACTCATTTACTTGTGGTGGGAGGTTATTTCTAGATCTAATTGGGTCGCGCTGCCCTGATCTCGGTTCTGCCAGGCTTTGCCAAAGCGTTTAGGACCTGTGGAAGTTAAAGTGTTCAAATTAAAGTTTCATGCTTTCTCTGTACAGCAGTGGAAAATGTTTATCAGCTTACTGACCTTCAGAATGAGTCAGTCACTGCTAGTTTTTCAGAGGCTCCCCACTAACATTTTCCTTTCTTGGCCTTCACCAGAGGGTGAACACGACCAGATTTTTCGATAACAGATACCATAGGCGAGATATGGGGATATGCAAATGAGGATGAGCAGAAGTCAATTTTTCATCGAATGAGAAAAGGGTGAAAAGCCGGTATTTAATTGGCGAATATGTATGTAAATGAGGGATGTGAAAAATCTCTTGTTGCTGATTTGCTGTGACTGATATGACAACTGTTGAGCTGTTTCTCTGTGAACTCAGAACTCCGGCCATCCCAGTGGACGGAGGGTGATCTCCTTGTTCACAAGGAATTAAAGACCTCACATTGGCTGCGTGGTGTCCAGCACGGTTTGTGTTCAGGAGTTGACTGAGTGCCTTCAGTTTGCTGTTCCCCAAGAGAACTCTGACACCCCCCCCCCCCGGCCCCCCCTCAGAATGGCAGTATTAAACACGTCACCTGCTTTTTCTTGAACAAAGTGTCAGAAAATCTGCAGAGAAAGCGGTCTATTTCTCAGTACACAATCGTTCCCCCCCTCCCGGAACATTCCCACCTCCCCGGCGGGAGGTCACGGCTGAGCAAATCACCATTGGTCTCCACTAGCAGTGACTTGGCACAATGGCCATGCCAGGGGATCGGAGGACACTGAAGCCCCCGAGTGATCAAGCCACGGCCGGGCACTGCCCACCAGACAACCTGATGGTGCCAGTTGGCCACTGCCAGAGTGCCGGGGCAGTGCCGAGGGAGTGGGGCCCAAGTGAGAGCTATGACGGGAGGAGCTGTAATGGGGGAGCTGTAACGGGGGAGCTGTAACAGGGGAGCTGTAATGGGGGAACTGTAACGGGGGAGCTGTAATGGGGGAGCTGTAACAGGGGAGCTGTAATGGGGGAGCTGTAACGGGGGAGCTGTAATGGGGGAGCTGTAACAGGGGAGCTGTAATGGGAGGGGTATGCAGGGGTGGGGGGGGGGGGAGCGTGCAGAGGGCGTCGTGAAGGGATATGATGGGGGGGCAGGTTGGGGATCAGATAGGCGGACCCATCGGAAAGGCCCCAATGCCCTGATGCCAGTGACCTGTGTTCGGGAGGGGGGTGGTGGGGGAGCATGCCACCGAGGCGGCTGGGGAGGGGGAGGGTCTCGATGTGCGTGGAGGGAGTGAGGGGGTCGCCCAGTGACAGATTGGGACGCCCTAGCGAAACGACACCTGAGAGCTCTGAAGCCAGACTGACTGACGCGTTTAGACCCCACCTCCCCCCAGACCCGCGTGAAACTCATGTCACAACAGACATTGTGGTTTGTTGTTTTTGACGGAACATTCAGCAAGCACAGGCACTCTCATTCTTTCAATGGTTTCTTTCTGGGAAAGATTTATCTTCGACTTTGACAGAAAGGGTTGATTGTTCAGCCAGGAGACACAGCCTCCGGATAAACATTGCACCAAATCCACAATCACTCTCACTCCCAAACACACACACTGCCATTACTGATTCAGTCTGGAATGGATTGAGGATTTTTCTACAAAATGTAAAGAGAATGCATTTACCTGAAACTGTTCTTAGTGTCTGATAGGGACAGTGCAGAGGGAGCTTTACTCTGTATCTAACCCCGTGCTGTACCTGTCCTGGGAGTGTTTGATGGGGGACAGTGTAGAGGGAGCTTTACTCTGTATCTAACCCCGTGCTGTACCTGTCCTGGCAGTGTTTGATGGGGACAGTGTAGAGGGAGCTTTACTCTGTATCCAACCCCGTGTTGTACCTAAGAACATAAGAACATAAGAAATAGGAGCAGGAGTAGGCCATCTAGCCCTTCGAGCCTGCCCCGCCATTCAATAAGATCATGGCTGATCTGACGTGGATCAGTACCACTTACCCGCCTGATCCCCATAACCCTTAATTCCCTTACCGATCAGGAATCCATCCATCCGCGCTTTAAACATATTCAGCGAGGTAGCCTCCACCACCTCAATGGGCAGAGAATTCCAGAGATTCACCACCCTCTGGGAGAAGAAGTTCCTCCTCAACTCTGTCTTAAACCGACCCCCCTTTATTTTGAGGCTGTGTCCTCTAGTTTTAACTTCCTTACTAAGTGGAAAGAATCTCTCCGCCTCCACCCTATCCAGCCCCCGCATTATCTTATAAGTCTCCATAAGATCCCCCCTCATCCTTCTAAACTCCAACGAGTACAAACCCAATCTCCTCAGCCTCTCCTCATAATCCAAACCCCTCATCTCCGGTATCAACCTGGTGAACCTTCTCTGCACTCCCTCCAATGCCAATATATCCTTCCTCATATAAGGGGACCAATACTGCACACAGTATTCCAGCTGCGGCCTCACCAATGCCCTGTACAGGTGCATCAAGACATCCCTGCTTTTATATTCTATCCCCTTCGCAATATAGGCCAACATCCCATTTGCCTTCTTGATCACCTGTTGTACCTGCAGACTGGGCTTTTGCGTCTCATGCACAAGGACCCCCAGGTCCCTTTGCACGGTAGCATGTTTTAATTTGTTTCCATTGAGATAGTAATCCCATTTGTTATTATTTCCTCCAAAGTGTATAACCTCGCATTTCTCAACGTTATACTCCATTTGCCATATCCTCGCCCACTCACTCAGCCTGTCCAAATCTCTCTGCAGATCTTCTCCGTCCTCCACACGATTCACTTTTCCACTTATCTTTGTGTCGTCTGCAAACTTCGTTACCCTACACTCCGTCCCCTCCTCCAGATCATCTATATAAATGGTAAATAGTTGCGGCCCGAGTACCGATCCCTGCGGCACGCCACTAGTTACCTTCCTCCAACCGGAAAAACACCCATTTATTCCGACTCTTTGCTTCCTGTCGGATAGCCAGTCCCCAATCCACTTTAACACACTACCCCCAACTCCGTGTGCCCTAATCTTCTTCAGTAGCCTTTTATGGGGCACCTTATCAAACGCCTTTTGGAAATCCAAAAACACCGCATCCACCGGTTCTCCTCCATCAACCGCCCTAGTCACATCTTCATAAAAATCCAACATGTTCGTCAAGCACGACTTTCCCCTCATGAATCCATGCTGCGTCTGATTGATCGAACCATTTCTATCCAGATGCCCTGCTATCTCCTCTTTAATAATGGATTCCAGCATTTTCCCTACTACCTGTCCTGGGAGTGTCTGATAGGGAGAGTGTAGAGGGAGTATTACTCTGTATCTAACCCCATGCTGTACCTGTCCTGGGAGTGTTTGATGGGGACAGTGCAGAGGGAGCTTTACTCTGTATCTAACACCACGCTGTGCCTATCCTGGGAGTGTATGATGGGGACAGTGTAGAGGGAGCTTTACTCTGTATTTAACCCCATGCTTTACCTGTCCTGGGAGTGTTTGATGGGGACAGTGTAGAGGGAGCTTTACTCTGTATCTCACCCCGTGCTGTACCTGTCCTGGGAGTGTTTGACGGGGACAATCTGATACTGGATCATTCACTTTCCCTCTGGTGTTGGATGTGATAGGAATGCAGAGATGAAGTCTTGAAGGCATTGGCACAGAATTCCAGCAGATGAGGCCAAGTGTCCACCCTGGGTCAGATCTCTCTCTGTGTGGCCCATTCTCCAGATGTTAGGCCGCAGACCGAGCTACACTATTTAGCCAGGCAGCGGCCCATGTCTCATAACTTTACTTCTCCACCTTGTCTTCAACAAAGGATATTTAGTGGATGTCTACAGATTGCCTTTCTGTTCCAGGCTGAGAATGTTTCAGCCATTATGGATTCAGAGGGAAGTTTGCAAGGCCATTTTCTTAGCAGATGTTCCACATTCACTGACCAGCCCAGATACAAATGGCCTACATCTCGCACCCTTTGAAGGTGGCTGAGCAATCTGCCGGCGGCTGTTAGTAGCTCCTCAGAGATAACGAGGTGTGATCTCTCCTGAAACTGCAGTGTAGCTCCTTTTGTTCCGAGGTCACAGGCAGACACAGTTTCGGACATTTTACAGTTCATTGTTCAGTTTGTAACATTTTAGAAAGAGTGATGAGGATATCTATATTCATATTATAAAAATGTGCATTGTGAGGTATTAGTTTCTCACACTCAGGAGTAGGAATCTGGAGCTGATTGTGAAATGGGTGAAACAGTCATTTGTGAATTGTGGGGCATTGTCGGGGGCCACATGGGTCTGGAATGCCCGATTCTGTGGTCGTAAAGTGCAAATATCTTACCTCAGTCCACGTGGAGAAGTATTTGACAATTATAATATAACCAGATCCATTCCCAGATATTCCCACCGACTGACAGGTAGTGAGTGGGTTGTATGTTGGTTGTGATTGGCTGAGGAATGATTGCAGAGATATAGATATACCTGAAGAATAACAGGTCCATTAGACATCTATAACTATTCACAGATATACCGGGCTCGGGGTTACTCAGTCTAACCCCTGAACATTCCCCTTCTCAGCATTTGGTCAGGTGTCTCTCAGACCATCATGTGGGCAGTCATGTTTCTCCTGTCCACGCATTAACCCTTTCAACCCTGAACATCCTCAGAGACGACACTGACATCAGTATATTGCTGAATGTGAAAGTTAACTGGAAACATTAATGAAGCAGAAAGTAACCTTGACAAAGAATAAAGTTTCAGAGAAATCTTCCTGCACGTTAACAATCGCAGCATCTGAGTTACGTTGAGAGGGAATGCTTGGAGAGTTTCTGTAAATCAGAATGACTAATTCTGAATCCCAGTTACACCTTGTTGGCTGGAATTTGACCGCCCGAACCGCGACAGAATCAGGGAGGGCGAGGCTCGCGGAACAGCTTTCTCTGTCGGCCTCGGGCGGGCGGGCGCTAAACCTCCGGATACTGCCTCTGAAATCTATCGGGGTCCAGCTTCCACATCCAGAGGAACTGGAGGAGGCTATTCAGCCCCTCACTATCATTCGGGCTAGGTTATAATCTGTATATAGAATAAATGTGAAAGCATTAAAACAGGGTTCAGAAAAGATTCACAGAAAGGTTCTGGCGATGAGGAACTTTAGTTATGGGGATAGGTTGGAGAGGTTGGGCAGGATTTTGTTGGGGTGGCGCAGTGGTTAGCGCTGCTGCCTCACAGCGCCGGGGACCCAGGTTCGATTCCGGCCTCGGGTGACTGTCTGTGCGGAGTCTGCACCTTCTCCCTGGATTGTGAGAATCAGACGCAGACTGTTCGGCTGAATCAAGCTTCATGCAGCTACTCCTGTCTGCCAGGCAATAAGTGCCGATTCTTCATCAGAAATCAATTTCACAGCTTGACACCCACGACCGGAAGGCTCGACAGGTCCAGACACGCGGCAGACACTGAATCATGTTGGATGGATGAACAGACCTCAGTTAAACTCTCCTGTGATTTGAACACTGTCTGTCTGGGGGAGAATTCTGGCTCTGTGCGGAACGCTCTGGAAACAACCTGTCAGAAGGTTGTAGGTTTAAGACCCACTCCAACGACTCGAGCACATGGTCCAGCCTGACACCCTCAGTGCAGTACTGAGGGAGTGCCGCACTGTCAGAGGGTCAGTACTGAGAGAGTGCCGCACTGTCAGAGGGTCAGTACTGAGAGAGTGCCGCACTGTCAGAGGGTCAGTACTGAGGGAGTGCCGCACTGTCAGAGGGTCAGTACTGAGGGAGTGCCACACTGTTAGAGGGTCAGTACTGAGAGAGTGCCACACTGTCAGAGGGTCAGTACTGAGAGAGTGCCGCACTGTTAGAGGGTCAGTACTGAGGGAGTGCCGCACTGTCAGAGGGTCAGTACTGAGGGAGTGCCGCACTGTCAGAGGGTCAGTACTGAGGGAGTGCCGCACTGTCAGAGGGTCAGTACTGAGGGAGTGCTGCACTGTCAGAGGGTTAGTACTGAGGGAGTGCTGCACTGTCAGAGGGTCAGTGCTGTGGGAGTGGGATATGAAATGGTGGAAGTTTTGTTACATACACTCGGGTTTGATGCCATTCAGGATGCTGCGTTTTGTTCTGGATATATTGCACGCTCATTCCAGATACTTAAATCCCACGTCAGTCTCAGAGAATCGGACAGCAACCAGGCAGGATCTTTGTCTCATTCACGCTGTGCTGGTTTTTTTGAGTTACTGTTCCTCTGGTCTCTATTTTTCTCATTTCCACAATATTTTCTCCTTTAAGAATTTATCCAATTTCCTTTTGAATAAGTTTGAACTTATTTTCACCGTCCAATCAGGTTGCACATTTCAAATCTTAAAAGGCTCCTCATGTCATCCCTGCCTCTTTGCCAGTTCCCTGAAATTGGAATTCTCTGGATCCCCACCCTCCTGCCACCGGAAAGGTTCTGCTTATTCACTCCATCAAACCCCTCCTGATTTGGAACATCTCCATTCAGTCTCCTCTTAACCTTCTCTGCTCCAAGGAGAACAATCCCAGATCCTCCAATCTCTCCACATTCACTGAAGTCCCAAATCCTTGGGAACATTCTAGTAAATCTCCTCTGACCACTCTCTGGGCATTCACACCTCTCCAAATGTGTGGAACCCAGAATCAGACACAATTCCTGGGCCAAAATGCTATCACAGCTGAAGGAGATTCCGTTGCCAGCAGAAATTTCCCAAGCGTCTTCAGTGGGTTAATCGGGGTGGAATTTCTGGTTCCTCGTTCTCCTCTTTCCAGACTGACATCGACCCAACTCCCCAATAAGGGTTTCGTAAATCCTGCTTGTTTTTCTTCTCTCTGCCTCTGACTCTAAAGTTCACCTGGTTTATTCATTATTTTGTTATTCTGTCTCACCGCCTTTGATGATTTGTGTGTTAACAACATTCCCCTGCCACCCCACCGTGATCTCTGTCTCCACTGATTTATCCTGTTCCTATCGAATTGCACCAATTCACACCTTCCTGGAATGGACTTCATCCACTGCGTGTCTGCCTCTTCCACCCGTGTGTCTGCCCCTTCCACCCGTGTGTCTGCCCCTTCCACCCGTGTGTCTGCCTCTTCCACCCGTGTGTCTGCCCCTTCCACCCGTGTGTCTGCCCCCTTCCACCCGTGTGTCTGCCCCTTCCACCCGTGTGTCTGCCCCTTCCACCCGTGTGTCTGCCCCTTCCACCCGTGTGTCTGCCCCTTCCACCCGTGTGTCTGCCCCTTCCACCCGTGTGTCTGCCCCTTCCACCCGTGTGTCTGCCTCTTCCACCCGTGTGTCTGCCTCTTCCACCCGTGTGTCTGCCCCTTCCACCCGTGTGTCTGCCTCTTCCACCCGTGTGTCTGCCCCTTCCACCCGTGTGTCTGCTTCTTCCACTCGTGTGTCTGCCCCTTCCACCCGTGTGTCTGCCTCTTCCACCCGTGTGTCTGCCCCTTCCACCCGTGTGTCTGCCTCTTCCACCCGTGTGTCTGCCCCTTCCACCCGTGTGTCTGCCCCTTCCACCCGTGTGTCTGCCCCTTCCATCTGTGTGTCTGCCCCTTCCACCCGTGTGTCTGCCCTTTCCACCCGTGTGTCTGCCCCTTCCACCCGTGTGTCTGCCCCTTCCACCCGTGTGTCTGCCTCTTCCACCCGTGTGTCTGCCTCTTCCACCCGTGTGTCTGCCTCTTCCACCCGTGTGTCTGCCTCTTCCACCCGTGTGTCTCTATCCTCCTGAGGTTTAACACTATCCTCCACACCCTATTTGTATTTGTATTACTGACAGATTTTAGCTTTGTGCCTGTACCACTGCCATGTCCATATCATTAAATCAGGAACACGGTGCCCTTGCTGCTGGGCCCAGGGAAACCCTGCTGGAAACCTCCTCTGAAAAACATCCATTCATCACAATTCTATTATTTACCCCTTTGTCAATTTCCTATCCATGCTGCTCCTGCCCCTTTTATCACAGGGGCCTCAGATAGTTAACAAGCCGATTTTGTGGGACCTTATCAAAAATTCATATATACACTGGGTGGCACGGTGGAACAGTGGTTTAGCACTGCTGCTTCACAGCGCCAGGGACCCAGGTTCGATTCCCGGCTTGGGTCACTATCTGTGTGGAGTCTGCACATTCTGCCCATGTCTGCGTGGGTTTCCTCCGGGTGCTCCGGTTTCCTCCCACAGTCCGAAAGATGTACGGGTTTGGTGGATTGGCCATGATAAATTGCCCCTTAGTGTCAGGGGGACTGGCTAGGGTAAATGCATGGGGTTATGGGGATAGGGCCTGGGTGGGGTTGTGGTCGGTGCAGGCTCGATGGGCCGAATGGCCTCCGTCGCACTGTAGGGGATTCTATGATTCAATCACTCTCTCGGTTATCTCAGCAAAAACCCAATCAAGTATTGAAGATCTGAAGACTCCATGGTGTTACTGCCAATGGCTACCCATCAATCTTCATCATGACAAGAGAATATCTGGTTATTACCACACTGCTGTTTGTGGGATCTTGCTGTGTAGAACCTGACTGCCTCATTTCCTATATTCCCACAGTAACTGAACTCTAATAAGTGTCTCATTGGTTGTGAAACACTCTGGGAGATCCTGAATTGTGCAAGTCCCATCCCGATCACGGGTGGCATGGTGGCACGGTGGCACAGTGGTTAGCACTCACAGCACCAGGGACCCGGGTTCAATTCCGGCCTCGAGTCACATTCTTCCCATGTCTGTGTGGGATTCCTCCGGGTGCTCCGGTTTCCTCCCACAGTCCAACATGCTAAACTGCCCCTTCGTGTTAGGAGGATTAGCAGGGTAAATGTGTGGGATTGCGGGGATAGGTCCTAGGTGGGATTGTGGTCAGTGCAGTCTCGATGGGCCGAGTGGCCTCCTTCTGCGCTGTCGGGATTCTATGATTCTATGATCAGCCCAGTGATGATGTTCGGGATATTTCTGTAGAGTGACAAAAGAATCTCCTTCAACTGTGATGGTTTCCCTGGTTAAATGGCTCCTGTGTAGAATAACGCACAGTGGCTTTTGCTACCAAATAAACCTGTTGGACTTTAACCTGGTGTTGTTAAACTTCTTACTAGAATAACGCACGCAGACTGTGAC
Organism: Mustelus asterias; assembly: GCF_964213995.1. Lineage (NCBI taxonomy): Eukaryota > Metazoa > Chordata > Chondrichthyes > Carcharhiniformes > Triakidae > Mustelus > Mustelus asterias. The sequence goes on from NW_027592807.1 coordinate 20,799, forward strand.
CTCGTGCCTGTGGAAACTCTGTACTTCCAGAGCAGCAAACTGGGCCAAGTGATCCATAAACAGAGTGAGTAATTCCTGGAAACCAGGCCACCATCTCCAAACTCAACTGATCCAAATCGCAGTGACCTTATCATTCTGAGTACAACCCGCACCAGTCCCGAGATTCACTGTCATTGCATAGAATCATAGAATCTCTCCAGTGCATAAGGAGGCCATTCGGCCCATCGAGTCTGCACCGGCCACAATCCCACCCAGGCCCTATTCCCGTAACCCCACATATTTACCCTGCTATTCCCCCTGACACTAGCATGGCCAATCAACCTAATCCACTGTGGGAGGAAACCGGAGCACCCGGAGGAAACCCACGCAGACACGGGGAGAATGTGCAAACTCCACACAGACAGTGACCCGAGGCCGGAATTGAACCCGGGTCCCTGGCGCTGTGAGGCAGCAGTGCTAACCACTGTGCCACCCCTACGCATTCGATATAAAATATAAAGGGGATCAGTTTCTTCGCAGTCAGAAATAGTCCCTGGGAAGCTGGCATCAACATTTTAACATCAAATTCCCCCACAACCCACCCCCCCTCGCACCCCCCTCCACCGCAGCCCCCCCCCCCCCCCTCCCCTCCCCCACACACCCCCACCACCTCTTGGAATGAGTCTCACTGGGGTAAACCTGTGAATAATCTGTGCTTCAAACACTCTGGAATCCTGATCAACAGCTAACCAGGAACTCCACCCTGTGGTGGGGGATGTGTCAGTCGAAGCTGCAGTCTGCCTGTCTCCCTGAAAAAGTTTCATATGTAATCGCAAAAACTCCCTTGGCTCAGTCAGCTGAACAAAGCCAGGGTGGGAGCGGGCAGATCCAAATCCATTCCTTGCTTCAGAAACCAAAATCCAATTGAATCCAATTCATGGTCCCCACAGAGAGACAAACAAGATCCAAGATACAGCGTTCCCATCTCGGGCTTCACCTGATGTTTAATCTGAGCCAGGAGGTCGAGAAACTCAACAAACACGAAATCTGAGCTCTCAGACAGGCATGTCCTCGTTCTCAACCCCACTAACCCCGCTTCTCTCCATGACCCTCACACCTTTCTCTGCACTTGTTCCAGACTCTGCTGTTTATATTATATATTGATGATTTGGACAGAACATTGAATACAGGAGTTGGGACGTCTTGTTGAAGTTGTACAAGACATTGGTAAGGCCACACTTGGAATACAATGCAATTCTGGTCACCCTATTATAGAAAGGATATTATTAAACTAGAAAGAGCGCAGAAAAGATTTACTAGGATGCTGCTGGGACTTGATGGTTTGAGTTATAAGGAGAGGCTGAATAGACTGGGACTTTTTTCTCTGGAGCGTAGGAGGCTGAGGGGTGGTCTTATTGAGATCTATAAAATAATGAGTAGCATAGATCAGCTGGATAGTCAATATCTTTTCCCAAAGGTAGGGGAGTCTAAAACTAGAGGGCATAGGTTTAAGGTGAGAGGGGAGAGATACAAAAGGGTCCAGAGAGGCAATTCTTTCACAGAGGGTGGTGAGTGTCTGGAACAAGCTGCCAGAGGTAGTAGTGGAGGCGGGTACAATTTTGTCTTTTAAAAAGCATTTAGATAGTTACATGGGTAAGATGGGTATGGAGGGATATGGGCCAAATGCAGGCAATTGGGGCTAGCTTAGGGGTTGAAAAAAAGGGGTGGCATGGACAGGTTGGGCTGAAGGGCCTGTTTCCATGCTGTAAACCTCTATGACTCTAAGGAGGAACTGAATGTATTATCTCCAAATTTGCAGATGATACAAAGTTGGGTGGGAGGGTGAGCTGTGAGGAGGATGCAGAGATGCTTCAGAGTGATTTGGACAGGCTGAGTGTGTGGGCATCTGCATGGCAGGTGCAGTATAATGTGGATAAATGTGAGGTTTCCACTTTGGTAGCAATAATAGGAAGACAGATTATTACTGGAATGGGTGTAAATTGAGAGAGGTGGACACTCAACGAGACCTTGGAGTCCTCGTGCATCAGTCGCTGAGAGTAAGCGTGCAGGTACAGCAGGCAGTAAAGAAGGCAAATGGTATGTTGGCCTTCATAGCGAGAGGATTTGAGTACAGGGATAGGAATGTTTTGCTGCAAATGTATAGGGTGTTGGTGAGGCCACACATAGAAATCACAGAAACCCTACAGCGCAGAAAGAGGCCATTTGGCCCATCGAGTCTGCGCCGACCACAATCCCACCCACGCCCTACCCCCATATCCCTACATATTTTACCCGCTAATCCCTCTAACCTACGCATCTCAGGACACTAAGGGGCAATTCTTTAGCATGGCCAATCAACCTAACCCGCATATCTTTGAACTGTGGGAGGAAACTGGAGCACTCGGAGGAAACCCACGCAGACACGAGGAGAATGTGCAAACTCCCCACAGACAGTGACCCGAGCCGGGAATCGAACCCAAGTCCCTGGAGCTGTGAAGCAGCAGTGCTAACCACTGTGCCACCGTGCCGGTAGCAATACACCTGGAGTATTGTGCGCAGTTTTGGTATCCTTATCTGAGGAAGGATGCCCTTGCTATAGAGGGAGTACAGTGAAGGTTTACCAGGCTGATTCCTGGGATGGCAGGTCTGTCATATGAGGAGAGACTAAGTCGGTTAGGATTATATTCACTGGAGTTTAGAAGATTGAGAGGGGACCTCATAGAAACTTATAAAATTCTAACAGGGTTAGACAAGGTAGATTCAGAAAGAATGTTCCCAATGGTGGGGGAGTCCAGAACTAGGGGTCATAGTTTGAGGATAAGGGATAAACCTTTTAGAACTGAGGTGAGGAGAAATTTCTTCACCCAGAGGGTGGTGAATGTGTGGAATTCACTACCACAGAAAGTAGTTGAGGCCAAAACATTGTCTGATTTCAAGAAGAAATTAGATATAGTTCTTGGGGCGAAAGGGATCGAGGGATATGGGGGGGGGGGGGGAAGAGGTGAGCCAGGATATTGAATTTGATGATCAGCCATGACCAAAATGAATGGTGGAGCAGGCTCGAAGGGCCGAATGGCCTCCTCCTGCTTCTAGATTCTATGTTTCTCTGCTCACACTGACAGCTTCAATATATTTTTCTTAATATTTCATTGATCAGAAGGTCACTCTTGCTGTGAGTTCTCCTTATCATCAGTTTGGTGGATAGAATGAGGGAGTGCGAATAGCTTAGTGCTCTACAGAGAACCAGCATCAACTGGATGGGCCAAATGGTCTCATCTCTTGCTGTAATCACTCTTGGTAATTCGCTTGAGTGGCAGCAAGAACTACAAATCAGAATGATTTAATTTGAGAAAGTGTGGGCTTTATCAGAGAGTGTAAGGTGGAGATAAAACCCGGGAAAGTACCCTGGGATTGGATGTCTCGGGGAATTAAGGGATGTGGGGGACGGGCAGGAAAATGGGGTTGAACCCCAAGATTAGCCGTGATCGTATTGGATGACGGAGCAGCCTCGGCAGGCCACCTGGTCACTCCCTCCTCCTCTTCCTTGTGTTCTTGTGAATGCCAAGCTCACATTTCCATCTGTTTTGTTCTGGGATTTTCACGGATATGTCCACGAGAGGATTGAGGCAGCTTCGGAAACAGGAAGACACACACTTACCACACCCACGGACACATAATTCACATTCCAGAGAATCCTCAGCAGTTTACACCCTGAGTTATCTCCGGAATGTGTTATGTGAGATGTGGTTACTCAGCGACACTGAATTCTGTGGCAATTCAATTTTGCAACCAGGTCTAGCTCAGAATTGAAGAATAACTCAAATGGGAATACACCTTAATATTCTCAGAGAGTTACTCAGATCTGAACTTACATTCAGGGACCTGTAGAAATTGGAATATTAACAAAACCACAGCCCAGAGAGATAGGTGCAGAATAGAGTGAGAGAGAGAGAACATCCAATAATAGACAGGGAAGAAAGTAACTGAGAGAGGAGAGGACATGTGATGCCCAGAGACGGGATTAACCCCTTTCAACATCTTTATGTTTTGCAGTCTACACCTCAAGATTCTCAGCACCATCATCCATCCAGCCCAGACAATTCCCGCAGCTAGGGGATATTGCAGGGTATTAGTGAGACGGTCAACCCTTCACAGCCCCTGGTAAGTTTCAGAAACATGTTAGCAGTTCACAAAATACAGTAAAATTGTATCGTGAACGTTGACTGGGCACCACTGGCTGCTCTCACTCAAGGCTGAATGTCTATAAGGTCGCGAGGTTCCATACCTGAGAAAAATGGCGCTGGAATCTCAAATCGTTTCACCAGCCCTGCTCAGGGTTTGAAGAGACACACATTTGTTTTAGGAAATCAGAGCTCACAGGCTTCTATTCGAGAGAGCAGTGGGATACTGAGGTCTCCCTCCTGTCCCACAATGGGTATGGCACTGGGAAAGATTCACTTCATTGCAGTCAGGTTGTCTAGTCTTTGTTACCAGGACTGTCTGGGTCCTTTGCAAATACATTATTTATACTTAAATATTTAAGTACGATATTTGTTGTGTGCATTCAATTGTTTCTGAGAGATTTGACAAGGGAAAGGATTTCTGAGTGGCCACTCCTTGAGTGACTTAAACAAACCGATGCAGCTTTACTTACAAGGTGTTGCCTGATTGAAGTCCAACATGGAAGAGAGATAAAAACCCGCAAATACCTCTGGTGCTGTGACAGCGCATCATGTGACTAAACACACACAGAGATGCTTCTTTCCAATATATAACATCCCTCCCCCTTTACTTCAGTAACACAACAACAAACTTTTAAACTTAATGATTACCCACGATGAACTTCAGTTACATTACCAAGGATTATCTACAAATGTACAATTAATGTGACAGCCTCTTTGGTGGATGCGATTTCATTTAGGTCAGATACAATGTTCTGAAGTCTGACCTTTGACATCCTTGGTAGCTTGTCCCTCACGATTACCAGCTTCTTCACCCTGTGAAGTTGTCTGTTCTCAGCTCCAGAGATGTTGGTTGTTCTATTGGAGTAGAATCTGAACTTGGTTTTCCAGCAAAAGTTTAAAGTTTATTTATTAGTCACAAGTAAGGTTTACATTAACACTGCAATGAAGTTACTGTGAAATTCCCCTAGTCGCCACATTCCAGCACCTGTTCGGGTCAATGCACCCTAACCAGCACGTCTTTCAGAGTGTGGGGAGGAAACCGGAGCACCCGGAGAAACCCACGCAGACACTGCACGGAGAATGTGTAGACTCCGCACAGACAGTGACCCAAGTCGGGAATTTGAACCCGGGTCCCTGGCGCTGTGAGGCAGCAGTGCTAACCACTGTGCCACCGTGCTGCCCATGGTGGTAACCCTTGGTTCAGGAATTTCACAATCTTGGGTGTCTGATGTAAGTCTTTCTGATGCTGTCTCTGCTAATTCACATTTCGAAGTGAGAATTTGATCCGTGTGCTTCCGCCATATTCCCCAGCCGTTAAGCTGCACTATCTCAGCAATCAGGCCTGTTTTAGTTCGCTGTGCATGATCTTGGTTCTGCGCTTGATAATGTTCAGTGTGTGTAAGCGATTGGCCGCTACAATATCAGATACAACAGCAGCCCTCCCATTGGGCAGGCTTCAGGTGCGAGTTTGAAGTGGATTGGCCGCCATTCCTCCCAAAGCACTGAATAGGCAGAAAACTGTTCGAGATCCCGGCTGTTCTGTCAGTTCAGCTTCTCACCTGAATCTCCGCCCTCTGTGCACTGCTGAGGTCCCAGTCGTGAATCTCATTAAAAACCCGGGGAGGTGGAGGGGGGTGGGGGGGGGGGGGGGAGAGGGGGAGGGAGGGGTGGGGGGGGGGGTGGGGTGGGGGGGGGGAGGGGAGGGGTGGGGGGGGGGGTGGGGGGGGGGGTGGGGGGGGAGGGGGGGGTGGGGTGGGGGGGGGGGGTGGGGGGGGAAGGGGAGGGGGGGTCTATTCACACCGGGGTTTGACAGTTTCTGGAACTCTGCGCATGCGCAGTGGCCTCGATCTATCAGTCCTCCCTGTTTGCTGCCAGCTTGATCACTGGCCAGTCCGGGACCCCCGCAGTGCTGCCCCTCCAGCCCTGCCCCCCCACCACGGCCCGATCGCGCCCCCACAACAATTCCCGGGCCAGCCCTGACCCCCTGTCCCCATCATGGAGCACTCTGATGTCAGCTCACCCCCCCAGCGGTGGCGATCCTCCCACCCCCCTCACCCCGGCAACCCCCACCCCCCGCCCTCGCTGACTCCTCCTCCGGGGTCAGACACCCCCCAGAGGCAGCCCTCCCTCCGGCAGACCCCCCCACCTCCCTTGCAGAGCACCCCACTAGCCTGCTCCAATCGCCGTCCTCCCTCTAATCACAGACTAATCCTGTCTGCAGATGGCAGCGGGACCCCCACCCCCACCGATCGCCCCTCGGCCTGCCCACAATGGGCCCCGCCCCCTTTACACTGCCCGATGCCTGATGGACAGTGCCAAGGTGCCCACTGGGCCTGGGCACTTTGCCCCTTGGGCAGTGCCGGGGGCACAGGCTGGCCACTGCTAAGGTGCCCATGCCCAGGGGGCACCAGCCCCCCTGCCACCCGACCCCCTGGGGGGCCCCAATTGCCCCCCCTTCATTCTGGCGAAGTTTCCCACTAGTTCCCCGAACGTGGGGAGCTCGTGTAAACACCGCTGGAATGAAGTACTCCTGGCCGGGTGGAAGATTCGATCAGGACTGGAAAGGTCCCGAGAATGACCTGCTAAACATATTTAAAATACATTAAAAAAAGATTCAAAAGACTTACCTGTCTTCCCGCTGGTTTCCAGCCTGGTCTGACTGGCGACTGTTCGTCGGCTCTGGGAGATGTGCATGCGTTCCCGGCACATGTGCAAATCCCGGTACAAGGCCGGCGGCGCATCTCCCACCGCGACCCGCAGAAAGTTGCGGGTCGTGATGGGAGAATCGCGGTCCATATCGCAGATTACTCGAGCGCGTCTGCAATTCACATCCCTTCATCCAATTGCATTGTTGGTTAGTGCACAATAAAGAATGAAGTGGCTTTAGGGGGTTTGGGATGTACTTCCCGGAATAATTGATTCATCCGAACAATGATTGCACCCGTCAGACGTTCTGTGGTCTTGGCGCACCTCGGATCACTGCCATTTTCTTAGTTTCTTTGTGAGGAAATCCTTATCTGTTACGTGACCGGATAACTGATGGATGATTTGGAAGGTTCAGTTTTCTTTCTTCACGCGGAGGTTGTATTTCTCTCGACGCTTCAGTGTTTCCTCTACGTTGTGTAAATGTTCCTGTTCAGTTCAGACAGGGTTAGAATGTGGCGCAAATAACACAGGACATGGCTGAGGACACAAAGATTTGGTCCATTGATTTCTGGGATGTGAGCAGTGCGATGTTATTCTGCACGATTGGAGCTAATGTCGGAACAATGACTTGTGGGTAACAATCGTTAGCGTGGTTGCGACTCAGTTGCCCCCCCGTCATCGGACGGTATGTTTTGGACACGTCTACCTTACTGAACTGCTGACCAGCCAGTCCTGTAACTAGGTCCTCGATTAGTGGCAAGGGGTCGACACACAGTATTGAATTTATCGTCATCTTGTAGTCCCCGCAGATACATACAGAGCCATCAGATTTAATACCTGGGATGATAGGGGTTGCCCAATCACTCATTGTCACAGGTTCAATTACTCCAAACTTCACTAATTTCTCTAGTTCCCCTTTTACCTTCAGTTTAATTGCGTGAGGCACAGTCCTTACCTTGAAGCATGTAGGCTTGCTATCAGGTTTGATCTTGAACTTTGCCTCCACTCCATTCTTGCTGTCAATCAACCGTTTAATTGCTCCCCAGTTGAGTTTGATTTTGTGTAACCAACGCTCTTCCAAAGAGTGCAGGAAAATTTCCCTTCGCTGTGTGCAGAGACACTTCTGCTGATTGGCCATTAGCTTCGACCTGGTTTATCCTGCAGTGAAACTACCCCCTCGGTATAAATTCACAGGATTACATTGAAAGGTTTTAGTGGTAGGTGTTTAAGATTCACATTGTATGTTTTCTGGGAGAAGTGACACAGCTCCTCCCACATCACCTGCCTCCATCTTTACTTCTTGTCTGTCTAACTTTGGACAAACCCAGAATCTTTGGGTATCCCCTTTCATAGATACGACTAGTTTCAGTTCTTGGATCTTTCCTAGTCTGGTATTCCCTGGGAAATTTTCATCCACATCAGATATTTTTGTAGACCCCTTTTTTAGATCCTGACGTGTTGTTGTGTTAGTTGATATCCAGGGTTGGAGAACGCTGCAGTGTCCATCACACCTTAGTCCTGTGGCCTTTCTCGCCACAACTTCCACATTTATTTTCTTTACTCCAACATTCATGTGGAGAGTGCCCCACCCGAGCACGTCTAGGTCATGTTTGCATTTTAAGAGATTTCTTTCTGTCTGTTCCATCTTGTGTATCTTGGCTCCAGCTCCAGTTGGGGAACTTCTTTCGTGGCCAATTCCATGGATACCACAATCGCAACAGCTAGTTTTAGTGTTAAAGAGCTTTCAGCGAGCAATCCTCTTTGAATGACTTTGTTTCAAAGTCCACAAACAAGTCTGTCTCGCAGCGTGTCTTCGAGGGTCGGACCAAATTTGTAGTTCTTGGCTGACCTCCTCAACCTCTTCTTCTCCATCAACGAAATCAGGATTTCTCAGCAATTATTAATGGTTTATGTGAGAATTTTCACTGGGCTTCTCAGGATGGACAAGGCTCTGTAGCAATGTAAAGGTTTTACACTGTACAACGCTTAGGAAAGTGGCTGGTTTAAGTTCATTCGGTGTCTTGTTCGCAGCCAAAGAACACTGAAATCTCTCTTTGTAAGCATCCCATGTTTCCATCAGCAAACTCTTCTTTTTCAAAGGTACTCATGGTTTTTCTTGCCGTGGAGGGTTCTTCAACCTGTTTCAGAGTCAAAGCGCTGAATTTTAAAGTTTATTTTATTTATTAGTGTCACAAGTAAGGCTTACATTAACCCTGCAATGAAGTTACTGTGAAAATTCCCTAGTCGCCACATTCCGGCACCTGTTTGGGTACACTGAGGGAGAATTTAGCACGGCCAATGCACCGCACCGGCACATCTTTCGGACTGTGGGAGGAAACCGGAGCACCCGGAGGAAACCCATGCAGGCATGGGGAGAACGTGCAGACTCTGCACAGACAGTGACCTAAGGCCAGGAATTGAACCTGGGTCCCTGGTGCCGTGAGGCAGCAGTGCTAACCATTGTGCCACCGTGCCGCCTCAGCTTTCACCTTCCCAACGCCGATGATCCGTTTCACACCGAGGTCGTGGCTTAAAGTAAAAACTTCAAAATCCAGTCAATTTTGGCTTGTTTCTTGTCGCCAGTTTCTTCCGTGTTGTGTTTGTGGATTTGGTCCTGACCGATTTGACAACAAGAAAAAAGGATTTCTGAGGTGCCACGCCGTGGGTGACCTGAATAAACCAACGCAGCTTTATTCACAAGCTGCTGCCAGATTGAAATCCAACGTGGAAGAGAAATAAAAACCCAGGAATGCCTCCAGCGATGTCACAGAACATCATGTGACTAATCAGTGTTGTATCTGCCGCACAGTCTTTTAACCCTTATACAGTGGACAAAGAATTGTCAGCAGACTTCTTGTTAGTTCAACAATATTTATTTAAACATACAATCAGTAACCACCCACCCAACCAACAATAAGTTATCTTTACAGAAAATACGAGAGTTCAAGTCCAATACTAGACTTGACTTAACTTTGCGTGACTGGCGAGTACCCAGGCAGATATTGGCCTTTATCTGTGCGCTGGTCTCGGTCATCCTCTGTGTAGTCTGTTCCTTTGGTCTGGTCTGGCACTCTGGCTCTGGTCTTCCTTCCTTCTCGGGTGTGGTGGCTCTCCTCGTGCTGGTCGTCACTGGCGATGATCACCGTTGTTGTAGCTCATTCGTGGGGTCAGAGAGAGAGAGAGATTCCTGGTTGCGCAGCCCCCTTTATACCCCGTTGGGTTTCACGCTCCTTTTGGCCATTGCCAATCAATCGATCAGGACTCGATCACCCTGATCGATAAAGTCCAATCGGGTGCTGCCACACCAATCTTTGGGTGTGTTCCCCAACGGCCATGTCTGCAGGTGCTGGGGGCATGTAGGGTTCACACCTCCCTCCCAAATAAGGGGTTACGGCGCCCTTATGTCTGGTAAACAACCCAGTTTGACCAGAAAGTCTCTGTTGTCCTGGAGATGACCCATATCCTGTGTATTCACCCGTCTGGGTTGCAGCCGGTTTATCTCTGTCTTTTCGGCTGCAGCCTGTCGTTTTAGTTCTTGCCCAATTGTCCCAGAGTGCTTTGCAAACCACCATTTTAGATGGCCCGTTTGGCCACATCAAACAGGGATGAATTGCTTTACAACACAGCAGTACATCAGAATTCTATTCCTCAAAAAAATCTTTGGCAGCCTCATTGTTTACATCGAGGGTTCAGGCTGAGGTGCTGCTTCCACAGGAGAAGAATCCAGCGATTGTCTTTCTGGACGACTCTCCTCATGATCCTTGAGGGACAGTGAGGATTTAAATGGGCCTCAGTCCAAGCTCCATGGCAGCCATTGTTGCCTCAGAACATGTGGCCCCCTCAACACACAGTTTGGGAAGTCCTGACTTAGGACATTGTTTTATTTCATCTCACCACGGCTCCTGATGTCTGCCCATAGCGGATACTAGGTGAGTTGGCATGAAGGGTGTAAGAACAAAGGGTGGTGACTGAGGGGCATGGGTTGGCATCTTGTTGCCATAGGGGTTATAAAGGGCAATGAGTGAGTAGTCAAGAGTTGGCACTAAGTTGGCATGGCGGGTATGAGGGGCCACAGGAGGTGGGTTGGGCGCATGAGTGGCATGGGTTGTGTGGATGTGACATGAAGAGTGTCTGGGGGGGGTGAGGGCTAACTGAGACAAAGTTCCAAAGCACCGGGGTGGGCTGCAGTGCCTGGAAGCCCCTGTGCCTGCCTCTGAGAATTGTGGGGGGGGGGGGGGGGGGGGCCCATTCCGGTTATTATCCAACCATCGCCCCGGGGATGTGGACGGAATTCTCCCATCCCGCCCTCACCAAATTCCACTCCTGTCCACCATTGAAACTGTCGGTGGGGCCTTGGGAGAATTCCGCGCTGTGTGCCGGGGATCTGAGGATGGGAATCTGGGATTTGGTTCCATCTGGTTGGATTGGCAGGTTCCCAAACTGTTTTTTTTTGTGTTTTTTTATCTCACTCTCGGCCAGGGGTCGAGATCTGTAACTTTGCAGAAAGAGAAGCAACGGCTTAAAGTTGAAAATAAATAGTCCCGTCAAAGCCTGTGGATTTTAAAAAACTTTAGTGCAGTGAAACTGAGAGAGGCACAGGACTGAGAGAGAAAGCAAAACCGTAGCTGCGTCATTTCTGGATTGGTGCAGAAACTGAATAAAAACCCCCTGTAATCTGAAAGTCACATCGCAATCCACTGGAAATAACTCAGGCCTCAGAAAGCATTTCCTGTGGAGGGGCAGTTCAGAACAATGGGGCAGGAACACAAGATTCGAGGCCGGATACCCGGGGGTCAGGTCATGAAGCAGGGAGTGGAAATGTGGAACTCTCCCCACACACACACACCCTCCCCAGAAACATCTCCTGATATTGAGGATGATTTCAGACTGAGGTTAATCGATTGTTGTGGGGTGAGGGGCATTAGAACATAGAACATAGAACAGTACAGCACAGAACAGGCCCTTCGGACCACGATGTTGTGCCGAGCTTTATCTGAAACCAAGATCAAGCTATCCCCCTCCCTATCATCCTGGTGTGCTCCATGTGCCTATCCAATAACCGCTTAAATGTTCCTAATGTTAAATGTTCCTAATAGGGGTCCCATTAAGGGGACTAAAGGGATTAAAGGGACATGGAATCAAGCTGTGTGGATAGCGTTAAGGTACAGATCAGCCATGGTTTGCCTTAATGACCTCTTCCTATTCAGATGAGGGGCTAATTTAAGAAAGCCCGACTGGCTGTTTGTCTAACTGACGCTGACAGCTGTGTAGTCACTTACTCTGCTTTTATCATCAACTTTACAACAGCCCCACACGTCTCCATCACTTTGAGAATCACAAGGTCTGACAGTGGGATACCTCACTGGATCTTTACCTTTCTCCTGACACTGCTTGCCGGTGACACACTGGCACAGTGGTTAGCACTGCTGCCTCACAGCGCTAGGGTTCGATTCCCGGCTTGGGTCACCGTCTGTGCGGAGTTTGCACGTTCTCCCCGTGTCTGCGTGGGTTTCCTCCGGGTGCTCCGGTTTCCTCCCACAGTCTGAAAGACGTGCTGGTTAGGGTGCATTGACCCGAAAAGAGTGTGGCGGCTAGGGGAATTTCACGGCAACTTCATTGCAGTGTTAATGTCAGCCTTACTTGTGATGAATAAATAAACTTTACAGTGTCAGCAAACTGGAGTGAAGTTTAACCCAACACCCTCCAAATCCCCTTCCCAAATATCTCCAACCTCTGGGCGTCTGTTATCCGTATCCTCTCACACTTGCAGCCTCACCGACCTCGTATTCTCCGGAACACCCTCTTCCTTCAAATCTCTCCTCACCCTCCTCACTCTGTGACCAATGAATTCACCCCTCATTTCATCCCTGGGAAGTGGATCTTTGTGACTGAGATACAGTGGATCCAACAGTGTGATCAGATTGGTGTGATCATGGTGTCCCTGGGTCCATGGACATTGTAACATTTAAGGTGCAGGATCTTGGTAAGAAGGGTGGGACTCTCTGGGAGAGTTTTGATAGGTCATCAGGTCAGTTCAAGGGTCAGTGAACATCTTGCTTCGAGGCAGTCGGTTTTGGGGAGTCTGCCAGCCAGCAAGTGCCACGGAAACAGGGACAGGCAGAGGTCCCAGTTACGCTGAGTTAAAGGTTAGAGAAAGGGTTGCAGGAAGCAGAGTTTTAGTAAAGATAAAGTTTGGAGAAAAGGTGCCCCTTTGGAGCAGAGATGTTTTGCTTGGCATGGCCACAAGTTCTGAAAGTGTGCTTGTGAGCGAGTGTTTGAACTTACTCAGCCATCCAGAGGGAAGGAATCTGAGAAGGTGAGATTGAAACCATGTGAGATAGCCATTGTTAAAGCCTTCCGAGTAGGTGAACTTTAGAGAGAATTCCGAGGAGAGATCTTCAAAGTTTGAGATTGGAAACCCCGAGGAGAAAGACTAAGTTTCACTGAGACTGGGGCGCTCACAGCGGAACTAACATCTGGCTTCAGAAATCCATGGAATCTAGTTTGGTTGCATCTGTAATTTACTCTGTTGTAGTGTGTCCAACTGGTTTTTATCTGTTAATTTGCATGTAGCTCATACCTGAATGTTACAATAAAATACATATTGTAAATAAATAGTTTACCATTCTGAGCTTGCATATTAAAGTTTATTTCTGTTTCTTCAATACCCATGGAATCTTGTAGTTTTATTCCAAAAGCCGGTGTCTCGAATCTCAGTCTTTAACTATTAAGCAACAGATTAATGGTCCCTAATTTAACCCCCCCTTATAACCCGGGATATGGCCAAGGGCCATAACAACAGAAAAATAGTTAAGATCCACAGAGAAAGAGAGAGAGGGGCGGAGAGAGGGAGAGAGAAGGGCGGAGAGAGGGAGAGAGAAAGAGAGAGAGGGAGAGAGAGAGAGATTTAAACAAACACAATAATTTTTCTCCTATTCATTTGTGGGACATGGGTGTCGCTGGCTGGGCCAGCATTTATTGCCCATCCCTAGTTGCCTGAGGGCAGCTGAGAGTCAACCACAGTGCAGTGGCTCTGGAGTCACATGTAGGCCAGACTGGGTAAGGATGGCAGATTTCCTTCCCTAAAGGACATTAGTGAACCAGATGGGTTTTTCCGACAATTGACAATGGGTTTCATGGTCATCAGTAGATTATTAATTCCAGATTTGTTTTATTGAATTCAAATTCCATCATCTGCCGTTACAGGATTCGAACCCGGCTTTCCAGAACATTAGCAAATTTTCTGGATTAATAATCTAGCGATGATACCACGAGACCATCACCGAGGAGCAATTATTCTTCTGCATTCTCAGCGGGTTGGCTGCCTGGAGCAGACAAAGTGGCACCAAAATCAAAGCTTATAACAGTCCCTTCACAAAAAACCTGACACAAATACAGTTCTTAAAGGCACAGTGCCGTCACACCAGAGAGAAAGAGAGAGGGAGCGGGTGAGAGGGACACAGAGAGAGGGAGAGAGAGAGAGTTTCTCTACCTTTTGGCCCCTGTTTGGAACACTTCTTAAGCTATATTTTGTCATTAGACCCACTCTAACCCCTGAGTGAATCTGGAGCCCTGTTCCTGTGTGTAGCAGCAGGGAGTCAGGACAGTCAGTGTAACAGCTCCGTGCCCACCTCCCCCTGAAACATTTCTCTACATTTCAGCCAGTCTCTTTTTCATTCGATTTCTCCTGATTGGGTTCAGTTAATGAGCATGTCAGCAGGTGTCCAGTTTTGATCTCTTCCACAAATAGAAACACCTTCTTTACGTCCACGTTAAACCCTTTAATGATCTTAAAGATCTGCATCTGGTCATTCCTCAGCCTTCTTTATTGCGGGGTTAGAGTCCCAGCCTGTGAGGGTCATTGTGCTCGACACAATACGGGCTGTCTGTTGTTAACGTTAATCATTGGGAGGGCTCTGTGGGAGCTTTGCAGAGGTTTATGATCCTGCCAACACCACTCCCACCCAGAGTGACAGATTCCCCCACGGATATTACACCTCCAACATCCTGCCAGGGAATGAGCTCATTCGACCAACCCAATTTATTGAAGTCTTTGATTCCTTCCTCAGGAAGCCACACGCTGTGACCCCGAGGCTGAGGGCGATTTGAAGTTTCTCTGACCCTGTGGCCCCCTCCCCTGTGTCTGTGCCCACCCCTGCACTGGCCCTGGGGGAGGCAGTGTGACCCAGTTTGGTCTCCCCCTGTCTCACGATGCTGCTTGGAATCTCCCTGCAGTCACATGGTTTTGTTTTGATTCAGGACTGAGTGAATCTCCAGTTCTGTCTCTCTCTCCTGTATCTGTGCAGTTCAACTCCACTCTTCCCCCTTCACTCCCCCTCTCTCTCTGACTGTGTGTGTCCTATCCTCGCCAGGCTGCGTAATGTCCTCACAAAGCCCTCCCAAGAGGCTGGAGCTCAGAGCCGGACCCCCTGCCGCAGGTTGGATGTGTGGGCACTGGGAGGGCTGCTTCCGTACACTCACAGTCGATATGTTGTCTTTGATGTGGTCGAATGTGCGAGGGACTGAGCTGACGTGCTGTTTGAACTGACAGAATCGATTCCAATATTTGTTCTGGAGCAGGCCACCTGCCCCGACAACTCCGTTTTTATATTACAGGATGTGGGTATCGCTGGCTGGCCAGCATTTATTACCCTCCCTAATTGCCCCTTGAAAAGGTGGTGGTGAGCTGCCTTCTTGAACCGCTGCAGTCCATGTGGTGTAGGTACACCCACAGTGCTGTCAGGGAGGGAGTTCCAGGATTTTGACCCAGTGACAGTGAAGGAACGGCGATATATTTCCAAGTCAGGATGGTGAGTGACTTGGAGGGGAATCTCCAGGTGGGGGTGTTCCCAGGTACCTGCTGCCATTGTCCTTCTAGACGGCAGTGATCGTGGGTTTGGAAGGCGCTGCCAACCAAGGGCTCCAGAAGGGGATTCAGCAGGAGTTTTAACCCTTTGGGGTGTGGAGGGAGCTGCAGGTGAGGCTGAAGCTGGAGCTTGTTCCCAGGGTGAATGGGTTTGGACCGGATCAGGTGGGGGGACAGATGGAGGTGGAGAGTGATTCATTCCCCCTCCCTTCTCCTCGTGGAGAAACTCGCCATTCTGGTTGGATCCAGAAATGATTCTGGGACGAGACGGCGTTTTGGCCGCGTGTGAATCAACATTCTGACTGACATTATCCCCATCCCCAAACCAGGTGAAGCGGAATGTAAAGGGGATGAGGAGCTGTTAGAACCCCAGTCAGACCCCAGAAAGTCCCTCAGGAAGCCGCTATCGACTGGGGAGTGGGTGCAGCAACATTACCGAGACTGAAGGGGTTAAAGATAGGGGCGTGATCTTACCGACCGGTCACACCACACGCTGCCGCTGCAGCGCGGTCGGTGAACTTGGAACCCAGCCAAATCTCTGTTCACTGCAGTGGGATGGAAAAGTCCTGCCAGCGTGAACAACCGGAACATTCCGGAGACACCGGTCCATTAACTGAAAGGTGCTTTTAATTCACTTCCCCCTTTCATAAGAAATGGTGAATTTCCCAACCCCTCAGTTATTTCCATAAATTACCCCGCTGCGAACTCAAAGGTCGGATGAACTCGATGGTTAGTTTATTTGCACACACTCAAAATGTGGGGAGGGGGCTGAAGAGGGGGCGGGGGGAGATAGAGAAAGAAAGATTCCGGGGCAAATACCACAAAGAAAATAATTCTTGTTTCACGTGTATTCAGAGTCGAGAATCAAAGTCTGAATTTCCTTCACAGGGTTGGTTGGCTGGAAATTGATGCTGGATAGTTCACTTTTCCAGCAGAGCTGAATGGCAGGATGGGAGAGGCGTGCGGAGAAGAATCAGCTTGTCGGTGATGATACTGACGTTCTGGTCGAAACAGTGGGTCCAGCTATTCAAACCTGGGCACAGCCCCCCTTGTTTCTGCTGCTGTTTCTGTTCCAACCATTAAGTCTTAAAGGAAGGTTGCAGGGCCCTTTATCTGAGCAGATGAACCTGCTCCGGTCGGCCAGGCCTGGCTTATGAAATGCAGGTGGCCTTTGTATAGTTTTCTTTGAATTTGATCTCTGCAGCTGTTACTGTCAGAAGTTTAACACCACCAGGTTAAAGTCCAACAGGTTTATTTGGTAGCAAAACGTTGTCAGCGTCTTGCTACCAAATAAACCTGTTGGACTTTAACCTGGTGTTGTTAAACTTCTTACTGTGTTTACCCCAGTCCAACGCCGGCATCTCCACATCGCTGTTACCGTCTCCAGAGATAACGAGGTGCAAGTTCTTTGAGACGATGAATCTGTCCCTTTTATTCAGGGTCAGATAGACATGGCTTCCGCCATTTTAAAATGTCAATATGCCGTTTTTAAAACTTAGAAATTGGCCATGAAGATTATATTTTTTATTAAAATATAGAATGTGAGGTCCTAGCCCCTGACAACCGTCTGCAAGATGCACTGCAGGAACTCACCAAACCTTGTGAGACAGCACCTTCCAAACCCACCTCCTCTACCATCTAGAAGGACGAGGGCAGCAGATACCTGGGAACACCCCCACCTGGAGATTCCCCTCCAAGTCACTCACCATCCTGACTTGGAAATATATCGACCGTTCCTTCACTGTCACTGAGTCAAGATCCTGGAACTCCCTCCCTAACAGCACTGTGAGTGTACCTACACCACATGGACTGCAGTGTTTCAAGAAGGCAGCTCACCACCACCTTCTCAAAGGGCAATTAGGGAGGGGTAATAAATACTAGTCCAGCCAGCGACACCTACATCCTTGTTATGAGCTGCATGCCTTTTTCAAACAATGTGATTGGACTGTTGCCTGGCACCGTTTGGTGAACATAGAACATAGAACATAGAACATTACAGCGCAGAACAGGCCCTTCGGCCCACGATGTTGCACCGACCAGTTAAAAAAACAAAAACAAACTGTGACCCTCCAACCTAAACCAATTTCTTTTCGTCCATGAACCTATCTACGGATCTCTTAAACGCCCCCAAACTAGGCGCATTTACTACTGATGCTGGCAGGGCATTCCAATCCCTCACCACCCTCTGGGTAAAGAACCTACCCCTGACATCGGTTCTATAACTACCCCCCCTCAATTTAAAGCCATGCCCCCTCGTGCTGGATTTCTCCATCAGAGGAAAAAGGCTATCACTATCCACCCTATCTAAACCTCTAATCATCTTATATGTTTCAATAAGATCCCCTCTTAGCCGCCGCCTTTCCAGCGAAAACAATCCCAAATCCCTCAGCCTCTCCTCATAGGATCTCCCCTCCATACCAGGCAACATCCTGGTAAACCTCCTCTGCACCCTCTCCAAAGCCTCCACATCCTTCCTGTAATGTGGGGACCAGAACTGCACACAGTACTCCAAGTGCGGCCGCACCAGAGTTGTGTACAGTTGCAACATAACGCTACGACTCCTAAATTCAATCCTCCTACCAATAAACGCCAAGACACCATATGCCTTCTTAACAACCTTATCTACTTGATTCCCAACTTTCAGGGATCTATGCACACATACACCTAGATCCCTCTGCTCCTCCACACTATTCAAAGTCCTCCCGTTAGCCCTATACTCAACACATCTGTTATTCCTACCAAAGTGAATTACCTCACACTTCTCCGCATTAAACTCCATCCGCCACCTCTCGGCCCAACTTTGCAACCTGTCTAAGTCTTCCTGCAAACTACGACACCCTTCCTCACTGTCTACCACACCACCGACTTTGGTGTCATCAGCAAATTTGCTAATCCACCCAACTATACCCTCATCCAGATCATTAATAAATATTACAAACAGCAGTGGCCCCAAAACAGATCCCTGAGGTACACCACTTGTAACCGCACTCCATGATGAATATTTACTATCAACCACCACCCTCTGTTTCCTATCCGCTAGCCAATTCCTGATCCAATTTCCTAGATCACCCCCAATCCCATACATCTGCATTTTCTGCAGAAGCCTACCATGGTGAACCTTATCAAACGCCTTACTAAAATCCATATATACCACGTCCACTGCCTTGCCCCCATCCACCTCCTTGGTCACTTTCTCAAAAACTCAATAAGGTTAGTAAGGCACGACCTACCTGCCACAAAACCATGCTGACTATCACCTATCAATTCATTACTCTCCAAATAACTATAAATCCTATCCCTTATAATTTTTTCCAACATCTTGCCGACAACAGAAGTGAGACTCACCGGTCTATAATTCCCGGGGAAGTCTCTGTTCCCCTTCTTAAACAATGGGACAACATTCGCTAACCTCCAATCTTCTGGTACTATACCAGAGGCCAACGACGACCTGAAGATCAGAGCCAGAGGCTCTGCAATCACTTCTCTTGCCTCCCAGAGAATCCTTGGATAAATCCCATCCGGACCAGGGGATTTATCTATTTTCAGACCCTCCAGAATATCCTGCACATCCTCCTTATCAACTGTAATACTGTCTATTCTACTCCCTTGCAACCCAGTGTCCTCCTCAGCTATATTCATGTCCCCTTGCGTGAACACCGAAGAGAAATATTGGTTCAATGCTTCACCAATCTCCTCCGGTTCCACACATAACTTCCCTCTGCCATCTATAACTGGCCCTAAACTTGCCCTAACCAACCTTCTGTTCTTGACATACCTATAGAACGCCTTAGGATTCTCTTTAACCCTATCCGCCAAAGTCTTCTCATGTCCCCTTTTAGCCCTTCTAAGCTCGCTCTTCAACTCCCTCTTAGCCAATCTAAAGCTTTCTAGTGCACTACCCGAGTGCTCACGTCTCATCCGAACATAAGCCTCCTTTTTCTTTTTAACCAACAAAGAAACTTTTTTGGTGCACCACGGTTCCCTAGCCCTACCAATTCCTCCTTGCCTGACAGGGACATACCTATCACAGACTCGCAGTAGCTGCTCCTTGAAAAAACTCCACATGTCGGACGTTCCCAGTCCCTGTAATCTCCTAGTCCAACCTATGTTTCCTAATTCTCTCCTAATAGCCTCATAATTACCCTTCCCCCAGCTAAAACCACTGGCCCGAGGTTCATGCCTATCCCTTTCCATCACTAAGGTGAACGTAACCGAATTGTGGTCACTATCACCAAAATGCACACCAACTTCCAAGTCTAGCACCTGGTCTGGCTCATTTCCCAGCACCAGATCCAATATAGCCTCACCTCTAGTTGGCCTGTCTACATACTGAGTCAAAAAACCTTCCTGCACGCTTTGAACAAAAACTGACCCCTCTAACGAGCTAGAGCTATAACAATTCCAGTCAATATTAGTCAAGTTAAAATCCCCCATAACAATTGCCCTATTACTATCACTCCTAAGCAGGATTGACTCCGCAATCCTTTCCTCAACCTCTCTAGAACTTTTAGGAGGTCTATAAAAGACTCCCAACAGGGTGACCTCTCCTCTCCTATTTCTAATCTCCGCCCATACTACCTCAACAGATAAGTCCTCATCAAACCTCCTCTCTGACACTGTGATACAATCTCTGACCAATAATGCTACCCCTCCCCCTCTTCTACCTCCTTCCCTACTTCGACTAAAACATTTGAACCCCGGGACCTGCAGCATCCATTCCTGCCCCTGCTCTATCCATGTCTCTGAAATAGCCACAACATCGAAGTCCCAGGTACTGATCCACGCTGCAAGTTCACCCACTTTATTGCGAATACTCCTGGCATTGAAGTATACACATTTCAAGCTCAATCTCGGGCTGCTTGCCTCTGGTGTACCTGGAGAGGTGTGGGGGGGTGGGGTGGGGAGGGGTGCGTGGGGGGGGGCGGGGGGCAGATGGATGGGGGTGAAATTGTGAGCCTGACAGAACCAATCAGAACTTCACTTCTGCCCCTCCATCACTCCTAGGATTACTAGGCCGTAACCCCCAGAGGGAGAAGGGCCAATTACATCTAATAACTTCAGCAATGTCAGGATCACTCGCTCACATTGAGCTGTCAAACTTTCCCAATTCTCACAAAATTCATTGGCTGGAAAGTGTTTTGGGGCTGGCGGTTGTGGAAGGTGCTGGAGAAATGCAACTCAGACCCTTCCATCCTAAATACCTTCGCTGTTTATCATTATGCACAGTTTCCTTCTCAATCCCCCCAGGATTTCACCCACAAGAAACTAACCCCAGCCTCGACCTTGACTCCTCCTCACATTGCACACCTTGTTAAAGCCTAAACAGAACACTCAGGCGGACAGTATTTACTGCAGACATTACGCCTTAACTTTGCGTCAGTCCAACCTCCTTCACTTCTTCACTCTTCAGCCAGGCTTTCTAGATGCGGAATCTCTCCCCAACGTTCCTTGTGGAATGGGGAATTTGAGAGAGATGATTCTGAGCCGGCTGTGTGCACTGTCACGCTCCCTAACTGATTCTGCCCTTTTGCCAGTTTAAAGATTCTTTTCTGAGATAAACAAAGATTGGCAGAGTGAGTAACCATGTGACCGTGACACAGAGATAGGCAGCTCGCAATGGCTGGATGTCAGTTAATGTTTGTGTTCTAGTTTGGAGGTGATGGAGAGAATGTTCTTGGTTGGAGTTGACGGTGAGAATGTTCTAGATTGGAGTTGACGGAGAGAATGTTGTTTCTGAGCTCAGGGAATAATCGTCCTGACCATATTGAGGAACAGTCTGGGCATGGGGACGGGTAAACGCGCTGGTAGCGTGAGAGCAGGAAGCGTAGGAGAGCGTGATGTGACTTCAGGAGCAAATGAGGAGATTGGGAGGTTAATGCCAGAGGAAATGGAACACAGAAATGTCGGGTGATACAGTTAAGGAGAAAGAATCAGAGATAAAGAAATGGAAACTAAACAGACAAACTTTACAAATGAGAGCAGTGGAGAGCTCCATAAATCTTCAGTCAAGATGCAAGTTAAAGCACAGAAACAGGCCATTCGGCCCAACTAATCAATACTGGTATTTATGCTCCATATGAGCCTCCTCTCCCCTCTCGCCCTCTCCTTCTGTTCCTTCTCCCCCATGTGTTTATCCAGCTTCCCCTTAAACTTATCGATTCTATTCGCCTGCACCCTCTGGAGCTGCACCTTCCACATTCTTTCCACCCCCTGGGTAAAGAAGTAAGAAGAAAGATTTATCAGTGACGTATTAGAACAGTACAGCACAGAACAGGCCCTTCGGCCCACGATGTTGTGCCGAGCTTTATCTGAAACCAAGATCAAGCTATCCCACTCCCTATCATCCTGGTGTGCTCCATGTGCCTATCCAATAACCGCTTAAATGTTTCTAAAGTGTCTGACTCCACTATCACTGCAGGCAGTCCATTCCACACCCCAACCACTCTCTGCGTAAAGAACCTACCTCTGATATCCGTCCTGTATCTCCCACCACGAACCCTATAGTTATGCCCCCTTGTAATAGCTCCATCCACCCGAGGAAATAGTCTTTGAACGTTCACTCTATCTATCCCCTTCATCATTTTATACACCTCTATTAAGTCTCCCCTCAGCCTCCTCCGCTCCAGAGAGAACAGCCCTAGCTCCCTCAACCTTTCCTCATATGACCTACCCTCCAAACCAGGCAGCATCCTGGTAAATCTCCTCTGCACTCTTTCCAGCGCTTCCACATCCTTCTTATAGTGAGGTGACCAGAACTGCACACAATATTCCAAATGTGGTCTCACCAAGGTCCTGTACAGTTGCAGCATAACCCCACGGCTCTTAAACTCCAACCCCCTGTTAATAAAAGCTAACACACTATAGGCCTTCTTCACAGCTCTATCCACTTGACTGGCAACCTTTAGAGATCTGTGGATATGGATCCCAAGATCTCTCTGTTCCTCCACAGTCTTCAGAACCCTACCTTTGACCCTGTAATCCACATTTAAATTAGTCCTACCAAAATGAATCACCTCACATTTATCAGGGTTAAACTCCATTTTATATTGGAGTAAGTCAGTCACTTACTCTGGACTTACCCACAATTGCAAACATCTTCTCCACATCCACTCTGTTCTTTTCTTATTTTTTCTTGAAAGAAACTTGAAGAAGTCTATTAACCCCAACCCCCACCTCCCCAAAAACACCCACCCTGGCCCCTTGAATCTTTCACATTCGTTCTGATTTCCCAGATGAGAGGACAAGTGGATAAAAGTGGAAAGGAAAATGTGTAGATTTAATAAATTGACACAAATAATGCAAACAGAGATCATGTTAAACCCGTACAGTCATTGGCTGGCGCACAGTTTGAATTGTGTGTCTGGTTATGAGGGTGGAACTGTCAGGAAGATGTCAAAGACTTGGAGAGAGCGCGGGGAAGATATTTACCGGGACTGTAGCATGAATGAGAATTATAATGGGCTGCAAGAAGCAGCGAAGCTTTGTAGAAGTTGATTCTATTCTTGGACCCAGAACAGGCTTTAGTCTGCCTGCTTAATGTGGATTCAGGGCACATCCAATGTGATTCTTCTGTTATTTACAGTTCCACACTCAGATCAAAGAATGCATCTGAAGAAAGGTGTAACCTTTAGATTGGTATTAGAAATCATAGAAACCCTACAGTACAGAAAGAGGCCATTCGGCCCATCGAGTCTGCACCGACCACAATCGGCCCCACCCCCATATCCCTCCATATTTTACCCGCTAATCCCTCTAATCTACACATCCCAGGACACTAAGGGGCAATTTTAGCATGGCCAATCAACCTAACCCGCACACCTTTGGACTGTGGGAGGAAACCGGAGCACCCGGAGGAAACCCACGCAGACACAAGGAGAATGTGCAAACTCCACACAGACAGTGACCCAAGCCGGGAATCGAACCCAGGTCCCTGGAGCTGTGAAGCAGCAGTGCTAACCACTGTGCTGCCCATTTGTTACCATGAAGGTTTGGATTTAAAATGTTAATCTGCCGTTACTTCTTGCCGAGTTTGTGGTGTATTTACAGACATTTCTGGTTGGATTTTTGGGAGATTCCGGTTTTGCCGAGTTGGAACAGTTACTGAGGCAGCCTCTGACATTCAGTAAGAAAGTTTAACCTGGTGTTGTGAGACTTCTTACTGTATTCAGTAAGAAAGCCAGAGAAAGAACAGGAAGCATCAAACCAAGACCCTTAAACCACAAAAGGAAACTTTAAATATGAAAAAAGAAGTTAGACCCTTTTTTGCTTCATTGCAGCTTTTGCTGAATTTCCCTGTTCCTTTTTACAGTGAATTCTCTATATTTACATCGCTAATGTTTGAGCAAGTGTAACAACTGCACCATCTTTCAATTCTGGCCCCTTGAGCCCCTTGACTATTCTCTCCCCCATGTGGAGAGCTTCCCCTCAGACTAAATAACCTGTCGTCTCTCTCTCTAATGGAGGGAAATGGTGATGTTCTTCACGGTGAGTTACTGAATATCCCTGAGTTTAATCTCTCCGTCAATGTTTGCTGTGCCTTCAGCTGCTAAATCCCCAAACACTGGAATTCCTTTACTAAAACCTCTCTACTTCTCTTCCCCACTGTAAACCGTTCCTTAATCTTTGAC
>NW_027592808.1:0-40000 GCF_964213995.1 Mustelus asterias
GTCAATGGATGGGAGATTGGTTTGAGTGATGGATTGGGCTACATTCACGACCCTTTGTAGTTCCTTGTGGTCTTGGGCAGAGCAGGAGCCCAGACCAAGCTGTGATACATCCGGAGAGGATGCTTTCTGTGGTGCATCTGTAAAAGTTGGTGAGAGTCGTAGCGGACATGCCAAATTTCCTTAGCCTCCTGAGAAAGTAGAGGCGTTGGTGGGGCTTTCTTAACTATAGTGTCGGCGTGGGGGGACCAGGACAGGTTGTTGGCGATCTGTGCCAATCCGTCTTACATTTTAGCTTTCTGCAAATTTGGATAATGTACGCCCAGTGTTCTGGGCCAAAGGATTTATTCACACCAGCCCTCGGTACACCAAAACAGTCAGTCCCACTCCCCCATCCCCTCTCTCTGTACGCCAATCCGGTCAGTCCCATTCCCCACCCCTCTCTCTGTACGCCAATCCCGTCAGTCCCACTCCCCCCACCCCCTCTCTCTGTACCCCAATCCCATCAGTCCCACTCCCCCACCCCCTCTCTCTGTACGCCAATCCGTCAGTCCCACTCCCCCACCCCCTCTCTCTGTACGCCAATCCCGTCAGTCCCACTCCCCCACCCCCTATCTCTGTACACCAATCCCGTCAGTCCCACTCCCCCACCCCCTCTCTCTGTACGCCAATCCGGTCAGTCCCATTCCCCCACCCTCTCTCTCTGTACGCCAATCCCGTCAGTCCCACTCCCCCACCCCCTCTCTCTGTACGCCAATCCCATCAGTCCCACTCCCCCACCCCCTCTCTCTGTACCCCAATCCGGTCAGTCCCACTCCCCCACCCCCTCTCTCTGTACGCCAATCCCGTCAGTCCCACTCCCCCACCCCCTCTCTCTGTGCACCAATCCCGTCAGTCCCACTCCCCCACCCCCTCTCTCTGTACGCCAATCCGGTCAGTCCCATTCCCCCACCCCCTCTCTCTGTACCCCAATGCGGTCAGTCCCATTCCCCCACCCCCTCTCTCTGTACCCCAATCCGGTCAGTCCCATTCCCCCACCCTCTCTCTCTGTACCCCAATCCGGTCAGTCCCATTCCCCCACCCCCTCTCTCTGTACCCCAATCTGGTCAGTCCCATTCCCCCACCCCCTCTCTCTGTACGCCAATCCGGTCAGTCCCATTCCCCCACCCCCTCTCTCTGTACCCCAATCTGGTCAGTCCCACTCCCCCACCCCCTCTCTCTGTACGCCAATCCGGTCAGTCCCATTCCCCCACCCTCTCTCTCTGTACCCCAATCCGGTCAGTCCCATTCCCCCACCCTCTCTCTCTGTACCCCAATCCGGTCAGTCCCATTCCCCCACCCCCTCTCTCTGTATGCCAGTCCAGCTTGTCCCATTCCAGAAGACCATAAGACATAGGAGCAGAATTAGGCCACTCGGCCCATCGAATCTGCTCCGCCATTCGATCATGGCTGATATTTTTCACATCCCCATTCTCCTGCCTTTTGTGCAGAAGGAGGCCATTCGGCCCATCGAGTCTGCACCGACCACAATCCCACCCAGGCCCTCCCTCCACATATTTTACCCACTAATCCCTCTAACCTACGCATCCCAGGACTCTAAGGAGCAATTTTTTTAACCTGGCCAATTAACCTAACCCGCACATCTATAGTTACGAAAGCCCCACCAACGTAACTACTTTTTCAGGAGGCGAAGGAAATTTGGCATGTCAGCTACGACTCTCACCAGATGCACCATTGAAAGCATTCTTTCTGGTTGTATCACAGCTTGGTCTGGGGCTCCTGCTCTGCCCAAGACCGCAAGAAACTACAAAGGGTTGTGAATGTAGCCCAGTCCCATCACGCAAACCCAGCCTCCCATCCATTGACTCTGTCTACACTTCCCGCTGCCTCGGGAAAAGCAGCCGGCATCATCAAGGACCCCACGCACCCCCGGACATTCTCTCTTCCACCTTCTCCCATTGGGAACAAGGTATAAAAGTCTGAGGTCACGTACCGACCGACTCAAGAACAGCTTCTTCCCTGCTGCCGTCAGACTTTTAAATGGATTTACTTTATATTAAGCTGATCTTTCTCTACACCCTAGCTGTGACTGTAACACTACATTCTGCACCCTCTCTGTTCTTTCATCCCTATGTACTCTATGAACGGTATGCTTTGTCCATATGCAGCACAATAAATCATACTTTTCGCTTCGTCCTAATACATGTCACAGCGCCAGGGACCTGGGTTCGATTCCCGGCCTGGGGTCTCACTGTCTGTGCGGAGTCTGCACGTTCTCCCCGTGTCTGCGTGGGTTTCCTCCGGGTGCCCCGGTTTCCTCACACAGTCTGAAAGATGTGCTGGTTAGGGTGCATTGTCCGTGCTCAATTCTCCCTCAGTGTAACCCGAACAGGCACCGGAGTGTGGCGACTGGGGGATTTTCACAGTAACTTCATTGCAGTGTTAATGTAAGCCTTACTTGTGACACTAATAACTAAACTTTAAAACTAAGAACAGCTTCTTCCCTGCTGCCATCAGACTTTTGAATGGACCTACCTCGCATTAAGCTGATCTTTCTCTGCACCCTAGCTGTGACTGTAACATTCTGCACCCTCTCCTTTCCTTCTCCCCTATGTACTCTATGAATGGTATGCTTTGTCTGAAGAGCGCACAAGAAACAATACTTTTCACTCTATCCCGATACATGTGACAAGAATAAATCAAATCAATATTAAGCTGATCTTTCTCTACACCCTAGCTATGACTGTAACACTACATTCTGCATGCTCTCCTTTCCTTCTCTATGAGCGGTATGCTTTGTATAGGGCACAAGAAACAATACTTTTCACTGTATCCCAGTACATCTAACAATAATAAATCAAATCATATTTGACCAAATTTGCTCAGTGTGTTTCACTACCCCCCCCCCGGCACCCCTTTCTGGCTCCTAATCGGGGTTGGGGGCTGGGGAGCGGGTAGGGGGGAGCTTTGGAGTTGGGAATGGTAGCGGCGGGGGGCGGGGGGGGGGAATACGCACTGTGTGGGCTGGAGGAGGGAGGGGGGGGGAGGGGGCAGCAATGCCACTTTGATCCGGATCTGACCTTCCTGCCCGCGACCCAGGTCTCCATCTCATTGGCGTCGTAGGCCTGTCGTGGTAGTTGAGGCCTAGCGGGGCATGTGAGACCAGGGCTCGTCACGGGGTTCAGGCCCAGTCACCTCAAGCACCACCCCCCCACTCCCCCGCTGCGGAGCCGTCTACAAAATAGACGGGGCCGAGAGAGGGGGAGTTGGCAAGTAACAACTACTCAAAGTGCTCTCACATTTCAGTGAGACACAGAGACAGGCCGTTATTTAAGAATCTATTGCAACACTCCCAATCAATAAGATGCAGCTACTTCCTGTAAAGGCACAAAGGCTTAAGGTGAGTGCGATTCGCTCCCTCCCTCCCTCCCCCCCCTCTCACCCCCGCCCCCCCCCTCCCTCACCGGCCTCTGGCATTCCCATCCAAGGCTGTTCAGAGGAGCCTTCAAGCCACAGACGCAGCCCCACCCCCCCTCCCCTCCCCTATCAACAGGAGTAGGGGGCATTATGGCGTTACCCACAGCTCGGTCAAGGACGGTTGCCCCTGTGCGAGGGGGCTATCGGAGTCACCCTGAGGGCCGAGGTAGGGACCCGTCACATGAGTAATGGAGGGGGGGGGGATTTGGGGGGGTTAGGACCAGCCTGGAGGTGGGGGTGCACTCCCTCCATTTCATCCCCTCCAGCCCCTCCTCCCCCTCCCCTTCCTCCTCCGCATCCTCACTCCATCTTCTCCCCACTCCGGTCCTGCCTCTCCTTCCCCCCCCCCCAATCCCCCCCTCCACCTCCTCCTCATTCCCCCTCCACCTCCCTCTCTTCCCCCACTCTACCCCCCCACTTTTCCAATACCCCCTCCCCCTTCCCCCTCCCCCCCACCCCCTCCTCGATCTCCTCCACACCCTCACCCTCTCTTCCCCCACTCCGCACCCTCATCCCTCCTCTCCTCCCCTTCCTCCTCCCTCCTCCCCCTCCTCGGTCTCCTCCACACCCTCACCCCCTCTTCCCCCCACTCCAGCCTGCCTCTCCTCCCCCCCCCCAATCCCCCCTCCACTCTCCTCCATCTCCCTCCTCCTCTTCCCTTTCTTCCCCCACCCCACCTCTGCTCTCCCCAAACCCCCTCCTCCCCCTCCTCCTCCCCCGCCCCCTCCCTCATCCCTTCCTCCTCATCCAGCCCCCCACTCCAGCCCTCCCCCTCCACCATCCTTCATTCCCTCTCCCTCCTCCTCCTCCCCCTCTTCCCCCACTCCAATTCTGCCTCTCCTTCCTCCCTCCATCCCCTCTTCCTCCTCCCTCTCTTCCCCCACTCCAGCCCCCACTTCCCCATACCCTCTCCTCTTTCCCCCCTTGCCCTCCCTCTCCTCTCTCGGGACGACAGATTTCCTTCCCTCTCTCTCTCTCTCTGTGGTTAGCACTGCTGCCTCACAGTGCCAGGGACCCGGGTTCAATTCCCGGCCTTGGGTCACTGTCTGTGCGGAGTCTGCATGTTCTCCCCATGTCTGCATGGGTTTCCTCCGGGTGCTTTGGTTTCCTCCCACAGTTAGAAGATGTGTAGGTTAGGTGGATTGGCCATGCTAAATTGCCCCTTAGTGTCCAAAGATGTGTAGGTTGGGTGGATTGGCCATGCTAAATTGCCCCTTAGTGTCCAAAGATGTGCAGGTTAGGTGGATTGGCCATGCTAAATTGCCTCTTAGTGTCCAAAGATGTGCAGGTTAGGTGGATTGGCCATGTTAAATTGCCCCTTAGTGTCCAAAGATGTGCAGGTTAGGTGGATTGGCCATGCTAAATTGCCCCTTAGTGTCCAAAGATGTGCAGGTTAGGTGGATTGGCCATGCTAAATTGCCCCTTAGTGTCCAAAGATGTGCAGGTTAGGTGGATTGGCCATGCTAAATTGTCCCTTAGTGTCCAAAGATGTGCAGGTTAGGGGGATTGGCCATGCTAAATTGCCCCTTAGTGTCCAAAGATGTGCAGGTTAGGGGGATTGGCCATGCTAAATTACCCCTTAGTGTCAGGGGAATTAGCAGCATAAATATGTGGCGTTATGGGGGGGGGGCCTGGGTGGGATTGTAGTCGGTGCAGACTCGATGGGCCGAATGGTCTCCTTCTGCACTGTAGGGATTCTATGATTCGATGAATAGAGGGAGAGACGAGAGAGAGGGAGGAATGGAGAGAGATGAAGAGAGAGGGAGAGACAGGGATGGAGAGAGACTGAGAGATGGAAAGTGAGAGAGTAATGGAGAGAATGAGCGATGCAGAGAGAGAGTGATGAAGAGCGTGGGGGGAGTGAGAAAGTGGGAGCGAAAGAGAGAGGGCGAGAGAGGAAGAGAGTTGGAGAGAGAGAGAAATGGAGAGAGGAAAGTGAGGAGAGAGAGAGAGGGACAGCGATAGAGATGGAGAGAGAGATGGAGAGAGGTAGAGAGATGGAGATGGAGGGAGAGAGGGAGAGAGACAGATGGAGGCTGAGAGAGAGAGGGGCGGAGACATTTAGGGAGGGTATTCCAAACCTTCGGGCCCCCCAGACAGCTGAGGACTGGGCCGCCAATGGCGGAGCGATGGGAATCAGGGGATGTGAGCGGGGCCGGAGTCGGAGGAGTGCAGAGCTCTCGGAGGGGGAACAGATCAAGACTCTGGGTCTGTACTCGATGGAGTTTAGAAGGATGAGGTGGGGGATCTTATTGAAACTCACAGGATACTGCGAGGCCTGGATAGAGTGGACGTGGAGAGGATGTTTCCACTCGTCGGAAAAACTAGAACCAGAGGGCGCAACCTCAGGCTGAAGGGACGATCCTTTAAAACAGAGATGAGGTGGAATTTCTTCAGCCAGAGAGTGGTGAATCTGTGGAACTCTTTGCCGCAGAAGGCTGTGGAGGCCGGCTCATTGAGTGTCTTTAACACAGAGATAGATAGGTTCTTGATTAATAAGGGGATCAGGGGTTATGGGGAAAAGGCAGGAGAATGGGGATGAGAAAAATATCAGCCATGATTGAATGGTGGAGCAGACTCGATGGGCCGAGTGGCCTAATTCTGCTCCCATGTCTTATGGTCTTTGGACACTAAGGGGCAATTTAGCATGGCCAATCCACCTAACCCGCACATCTTTGGACACTAAGGGGCAATTTAGCATGGCCAATCCACCTAACCCGCACGTCTTTGGACACTAAGGGGCAATTTAGCATGGCCAATTCACCTAACCTGCACATCTTTGGACACTAAGGGGCAATTTAGCATGGCCAATCCACCTAACCTGCACATCTTTGGACACTAAGGGGCAATTTAGCATGGCCAATTCACCTAACCTGCACATCTTTGGACACTAAGGGGCAATTTAGCATGGCCAATCCACCTAACCTGCACATCTTTGGACACTAAGGGGCAATTTAGCATGGCCAATTCACCTAACCTGCACATCTTTGGACACTAAGGGGCAATTTAGCATGGCCAATCCACCTAACCTACACATCTAATTCTGCTCCGATGTCTTATGGTTTTATTACGGAGAACATGGGGAGCACCAGGTCGTTCATGGAGAGGTTGACAGATCCCTGCGCTGGAGGATACCCCGGCATCGCGGGGTTGGGGAGAGAGAGAATGAGAGTCAATGTAAAGGGAAGCGACTGATCGGGGAAGCGCCCCTCCTAAAACTCGGAGAGAGAAATGTGAGCAACTTTCTCAAGGTGCAGAGAGGGATTGAACTGATGGCCCTCATTAAATATTACTGCCGGCTGTTTTCCCTGCCTGATTAATACACCTCTGTGCAAACACGGACAGGGCGAATCACCGCGATGGATTATTTATAACCTAACTCTGTTGTAATGGCCATTTCTTCAGAGTGTCTTCCCAGAGTCTATCATTTACAGGAACAAAACAGGCAGAGGCCATTCAGCCCCTCAATCTTGTGCCATCACCCCCCTCAATAATGCCCCAACTATTTCTCAACTCCATATCACTCAATACTCTGACAACAAGCCCAGAATTCTTAACCCCCTGCACTTCCCAGACTTATTATCCCATTCATTCCCGGGAATGTGGGCCTCACTGACCAGTCCCAGGATTTATTGCCCCCCCCACCCGCGCGCGAAGGTAGGGGGTGGTGAGTTGCCACCTTGAATCCACTGCAGTCCCCGTGTGTGGTGTAGGTACACCCACGCTGCTGTTAGGGAGGGAGTTCCAGGCTTGTGATTGGACATCAGTCAGTCCCTGTGTGTGGTGTAGGTACACCCACGGTGCTGTTAGGGAGGGAGTTCCAGGATTGTGATTGGACATCAGTCAGTCCCTGTGTGTGGTGTAGGTACACCCACGGTGCTGTTAGGGAGGGAGTTCCAGGATTGTGATTGGACATCAGTCAGTCCCTGTGTGTGGTGTAGGTACACCCACGGTGCTGTTAGGGAGGGAGTTCCAGGATTGTGTTTGGACATCAGTCAGTCCCCGTGTGTGGTGTAGGTACACCCACAGTGCTGTTAGGGAGGGAGTGCCAGGATTGTGATTGGACATCAGTCAGTCCCTGTGTGGTGTAGGTACATCCACAATGCTGTTAGGGAGGGAGTTCCAGGATTGTGATTGGACATCAGTCAGTCCCCGTGTGTGGTGTAGGTACACCCACCGTGCTGTTAGGGAGGGAGTTCCAGGATTTTGACCCCAGCCACAGTGAAGGAACGGCCGATATATTTCCAAGTCGGGATGGTGAGTGGCTCGGAGGGGGAACTTGCAGGTGGGGGTGTTCCCCATGTGTCTGCTGCCCCCCCCTTGTCCTTCTCGGTGGTAGAGGTGGCGGGTTTGGAAGGTGCTGTCGAAGGAGTCTTGGCGAGTCGCTGCAGTGCATCTTGTAGATGGTACACACTGCTGCCACTGTGCGTCGGTGGTGGAGGGAGTGAGTGTTTGTGGTTAGCGTGTCGATCGAGCGGGGCTGCTTTGTCCTGGATGGTGTCGAGCTTCTCGAGTGTTGTTGGGAGCCGCACTCATCCAGGCAAGTGGAGAGTGTTCCATCACACTCCTGACTTGTGTCCTTGTAGATGGTGGACAGGCTTTGGGGGGAGTCAGGAGGTGAGTTACTCTCCACAGGATTCCCAGTGGACAGGCTTTGGGGGGAGTCAGGAGGTGAGTTACTCTCCGCAGGATTCCCAGTGGACAGGCTTTGGGGGGGGAGTCAGGAGGTGAGTTACTCTCCGCAGGATTCCCAGCCTCTGACCTGCTCTGGTAGCCACAGTGTTTATCTGGCTGGGTCCAGTTCAGTTTCTGGTCAGTGGTAACCCCCAGGATGTTGATAGCGGGGGAGGGGGATTCAGCGATGGGAATTCCATTGAATGTCAAGGGGGAGATGGTTAGACTTTCTCTTATTGGAGATGGTCATTGCTGGTCACTTGGGTGGCGTGAATGTTATTTGCCACTTGTCAGCCCAAGCCTGGATATTGTCCAGATATTGCTGCATTTGGACATGGACTGTTTCAGTATCTGAGGAATGGTGCTGAACATTGGGCAGTCATCGACGAACACCCCCACCTTGTGTTGGAGGGAAGGACACTGATGAAGCAGCTGAAGATGGTTGGGACCTGGGACACAAACCCTGAGGGATGCCCGCGTTTTGGACGCGGACTGGCTTCAGTATTTGATCAACGGTGAACTCCCCCAGGACGTTGACTGCAGTGGATTCAAGATGGCATCCCGCCACTCCGATTCACTCCAAAAGGGGACAATTAGGGAAGGGCAACAAATTCTGGGCCTCACCCAGTGGACACTCCCCCCCCCCCCCCCACCCCCCACCCGCCACACATCCCCGTGAAAGAGTGGTGGGCCGCCATCTTGAACCCACTGCGGTCAACGTCTTCAGGAGGGTCACCCTTGATTTGAAAAATACAAACAGATGACGCTTGGAATACTGTGCACAGTTCTGGTCACCCTATTATCGCAAGGATATTATTAAACTAGAAGGAGTGCAGAAAATATTTACTGGAATGCTACTGGGACTTGATGGTTTGAGTTATAAGGAGAGGCTGGATAGACTGGGACTTTTTTCTCTGGAGCGTAGGAGGCTGAGGGGTGATCTTATAGAGGTCTATAAAATAATGAGGGGCACAGATCAGCGAGATAGTCAATATCTTTTCCCAAAGGTAGGGGAGTCTAAAACTAGAGGGCATAGGTTGAAGGTGAGAGGGGAGAGATACAAAGTGTCCAGAGGGGCAATTTTTTCACACAGAGGGTGGTGAGTGTCTGGAACGAGCTGCCAGAGGTAGTAGTAGAGGCGGGTACAATTGTGTCTTTTGAAAAGCATTTAGACAGTTACATGGGGAAGATGGGTATAGAGGGATATGGGCCAAATGCGGGCAATTGGGACGAGTTTAGGGTTTAAAAAAAGGGGTGGCATGGACTAGTTGGGCTGAAGGGCCTGTTTCCATGCTGTAAATCTCTAAGTGGACTGGCCATGCTAAATTGCCCCTTAGTGTCCAAAGATGTGTAGGTTAGGTGGATTGGCCAGGCTAAATTGCCCCTTTGTGTCCAAAGATGTGCAGGTTAGGTGGATTGGCCATGCTAAATTGCCCCCTTAGTGTCCAAAGATGTGTAGATTAGGTGGATTGGCCATGCTAAATTGCCCCTTAGTGTCCAAAGATGCGTCAGTTAGGTGGATTGGCCATGCTAAATTGCCCCCTTAGTGTCCAAAGATGTGTAGATTAGGTGGATTGGCCATGCTAAATTGCCCCTTAGTGTCCAAAGATGCGTCAGTTAGGTGGATTGGCCATGCTAAATTGCCCCTTAGTGTCCAAAGATGTGTAGGTTCGATGGACTGGCCATGCTAAATTGCCTGTGAGTGTCCAAAGATGTGTAGATTAGGTGGATTGGCCATGCTAAATTGCCCCTTCGTGTCCAAAGATGTGTAGGTTAGGGGGATTGGCCATGCTAAATTGCCCCTTAGTGTCCAAAGATGTGTAGGTTCGGTGGATTGGCCATGCTAAATTGCCTGTGAGTGTCCAAAGATGTGCAGGTTAGGTGGATTGGCCATGCTAAATTGCCCCCTAGTGTCCAAAGATGTGCAGGTTAGGTGGATTGGCCATGCTAAATTGCCCCTTAGTGTCCAAAGATGTGCAGGTTAGGGGGATTGGCCATGCTAAATTGCCCCTTAGTGTCCAAAGATGTGCAGGTTCGGTGGATTGATTGTTTCAGGCCAGAGGATTGTGAATCGGGGACTGCGACTGGGAGAAGGAGGGGGACGAGACGGAGTCTATTTAAACCGTGAAGGAAAATGGAGGGATTGAATCCTTCGAATCAGCCAACTCCGGTTAAAACAGAAATCAATCTCACGTCCTTTCCCTCAGTCCCTAATCGCACCAGAAACAGGCCTAATTACCTTCCTAATCCACTTATTCATTTCGCTATACATGCGTCTCAAACTGCTTAATTCTAGAAATATGGATCCATCCCATTATTCCCATTGATTGTATCTGTTCCGGCATCGCCCGCTTGAGATATTCTTCCCACCAACCTTTCCAATAATTAGGCCTGTGCGATGATACGTGGGGAGCTGAATACAACAGAGGCACAGGAGGTGGTGGTATTAGCAGGGACTGGGGAAGATGCCTCTCTCTCGCCCCCGCCCCCCCTCAGTAGACAGTGGCACAGTGCGACCTCACAGCGCCAGGGATCCGGGTTCGATTCCTGGCTCGGGTCACTGTCTGTGTGGAGTCTGCACGTTCTCCCCGTGTCTGCGTGGGTTTCCTCCGGGGGCTCCGGTTTCCTCCCACAGTACAAAAGTTGTGCGGGTTAGATGGATTGGCCATGCTAAATTGCCCCTTAGTGTCCAAAGATGTGTGGGTTAGGTGGATTGGCCATGCTAAATTGCCCCTTAGTGTCCAAAGATGTGTGGGTTAGGTGGATTGGCCATGCTAAATTGCCCCTTAGTGTCCAAAGATGTGTGGGTTAGGTGGATTGGCCATGCTAAATTGCCCCTTAGTGTCCAAAGATGTGCAGGTCAGGTGGATTGGCCATGCTAAATTGTCCCTTCGTGTCAGGGGGATTCACGGGATAAATTTGTGGGGTTATGGGGATAGGGCCTGGGTGGGATTGTGGTTTCACTCGCTCCCACGGGGGAGTGGGGGAGAATGTGGGACTCGCTCCCACGGGGGAGTGGGGGAGAATGTGGAACTCGCTCCCATGGGGAGTGGGGAGAATGTGGGGCTCGCTCCCGCGGGGAGTGGGGGAGAATGTGGGACTCACTCCCACAGCGAGTTGGGGAGAATGTGGGACTCACTCCCAAAGGAGTGGGGAGAATGTGGGACTCACTCCCAAAGGAGTGGGGAGAATGTGGGACTCACTCCCACAGCGAGTTGGGGAGAATGTGGGACTCACTCCCAAAGGAGTGGGGAGAATGTGGGACTCGCTCCCACAGGGAGTGGGGGAGAATGTGGGACTCGCTGTCACGGGGAGTGGGGGAGAATGTGGGACTCACTCCCACGGGGAGTGGGGGAGAATGTGGGACTCGCTCCCACGGGGGAGTGGAGGAGAATGTGGGACTCGCTCCCACGGGGAGTGGGGGAGAATGTGGGACTCGCTCCCACGGGAAGTGGGGGAGAATGTGGGACTCGTTCCCACAGGGGAGTGGGGGAGAATGTGGGACTCGCTCCCACGGGGGAGTGGGGGAGAATGTGGGACTCGCTCCCACGGGGAGTGGGGGAGAATGTGGGACTCGCTCCCACGGGGAGTGGGGGAGAATGTGGGACTCGTTCCCACGGGGAATGGGGAAGAATGTGGGACTCGCTCCCACTGGGGAGTGGGGAAGAATGTGGGACTCGCTCCCACGGGGAGTGGGGGAGAATGTGGGGCTCACTCCCACGGGGAGTGGGTGAGAATGTGGGGCTCACTCCCACGGGGAGTGGGGGAGAATGTGGGACTCGCTTCCACGGGGATTGGGGGAGAATGTGGAACTCGCTGTCACGGGGCAGCGGGGAGGTGAATAGTGTCGACACATTTAAGCAGGGGGTGGGAGGAGGCTGGAGAGGGACACGAGGGAGAGAGGAATAGAAGATAATCTGTGTTAAGGTGGATGAGGGAACAATGGGGATGGGCTGCAGTGAATCTCAGACATGGGGGTGGGCCAGTGGCTCCGAATGATCCCGTGGTTTCCAGGGTCAGGGAGGGAACATGGAAGGATGAGGCACTGAGGAGATTGGATTACAGGCTGTGCTTCCCCCAGCTGTATCTCCAATCGCTGGAATTCTAGCCAGGCACCGCATCAGCTCGAGACAGCGAGACCACAGAGCTTGCAAAGCCACCAGGGAGGGCTGTGTTGGTGAGTTCGCGGCAACATGGCTGCAGGGTCGATTCCGACGCACTGCCAGACTCCTAACAGCACTGTGGGAGTACCTACACCACACAGGGACTGACTGCTGTCCAATCACAATCCTGGAACTCCCTCCCTAACAGCACAGTGGGTGTACCTACACCACACACGGGGACTGACTGATGTCCAATCACAATCCAGGAACCCCCTCCCTAACAGCACTGTGGATGTACCTACACCACACACGGGGACTGACTGATGTCCAATCACAATCCTGGAACTCCCTCCCTAACAGCACTGTGGGTGTACCTACACCACACACGGGGACTGACTGATGTCCAATCACAATCCTGGAACTCCCTCCCTAACAGCACGGTGGGTGTACCTACACCACACGGGGACTGACTGCTGTCCAATCACAATCCTGGAACCCCCTCCCTAACAGCACTGTGGGTGTACCTACACCACACACGGGGACTGACTGATGTCCAATCACAATCCTGGAACTCCCTCCCTAACAGCACTGTGGGTGTACCTACACCACACACGGGGACTGACTGCTGTCCAATCACAATCCTGGAACTCCCTCCCTAACAGCACTGTGGGTGTACCTACACCACACACGGGGACTGACTGATGTCCAATCACAATCCTGGAACTCCCTCCCTAACAGCACTGTGGGTGTACCTACACCACACACGGGGACTGACTGATGTCCAATCACAATCCTGGAACTCCCTCCCTAACAGCACTGTGGGTGTACCTACACCACACACGGGGACTGCAGTGGGTTCAAGATGGCGGCTCACCCACCATCTTCTCAGGGGGGCAATTAGGGTTGGACAAATCTATTGGACCTCAGAAGAAAATCCCTCCCTACCTGGAATTGAGCGAGCGAACCTTTTCTGGACTGCCTTCCAATGCTGCTGTACCTTTCCTGAGCTAAGGGGACCAAAACTGTTCACAGTATTACAAGTGTGGTCCAACTAGTGCCTTGCGTAGTTTTAGCAAGACTTGGAAATATATCGGCCATTCCTTCACTGTGGCTGGTGTCAGAATCCCGGAACTACCACAGAACCGTTACAGCACTGAAGGAGACCATTCGGCCCAGTGCGTCTCTACTGGCTCACCCAATGAGACCACATTTTTGGCTCATTCTCCTGTCTTTTCCCCGTAATCCCTGCGTACAGTTTCTATTTGACCGAATCTGACTTTTTTTATTCCTGGGACATGGGCGTCGCTGGCTGGGCCCAGCATTTATTGCCCATCCCTAGTTAGCCTTGGAGGGCAGTTGAGAGTCAACCACATTGCTGTGGCTCTGGAGTCACATGTAGGCCAGACCGGGGTAAGGACGGCAGATTTCCTTCCCGAAAGGGAACCAGATGGGTTTTTCCCACAATGGGTCATCAGTAGATTCTTAATACCAGATATTTTTTATTGAATTTAAGTTCCACCATCTGCCGTGGCGGGATTCGAACCTGGGTCCCCCAGAACATTAGCTGAGTTTCTGGATTAATAGTTTTCACAGAATTGCTACAATGCAGAAGGAGGTCATTCGGTCCATCGAGTCTGCACCAACCACAATCCCAGCCAGGCCCTAACCTCACGCATTTATCCCAGCTCGTCCCCCTGACAGTAAGGGGGCAATTTAGCACGGCCAATCCACCTAACCTGCACATCTTTGGACACTAAGGGGCAATTTAGCATGGCCAATCCACCTAACCTGCACATCTTTGGACACTAAGGGGCAATTTAGCATGGCCAATCCACCTAACCTACACATCTTTGGACACTAAGGGGCAATTTAGCATGGCCAATCCACCTAACCTACACATCTTTGGGCACTAAGGGGCAATCTAGCATGGCCAATCCACCTAACCTACACATCTTTGGACACTAAGGGGCAATTTAGCATGGCCAATTCACTTAACCTGCACATCTTTGGACACTAAGGGGCAATTTAGCATGGCCAATCCACCTAACCTGCACATCTTTGGTCACTAAGGGGCAATTTAGCATGGCCAATCCACCTAACCTGCACATCTTTGGACCCTAAGGGGCAATTTAGCATGGCCAATCCACCTAACCTGCACATCTTTGGACACTAAGGGGCAATTTAGCATGGCCAATCCACCTAACCTGCACATCTTTGGACACTAAGGGGCAATTTAGCATGGCCAATCCACTTAACCTGCACATCTTTGGACCCTAAGAGGCAATTTAGCATGGCCAATCCACCTAACCTGCACATCTTTGGACACTAAGGGACAATTCCCGAAAGGAACCAGATGGATTTTTCCAACAATGGGTCATCAGTAGATTCTTAATTCCAGATATTTTTTATTGAATTCAAATTCCACCATCTGCCGTGGCGGGATTTGAACCCGGGTCCCCCAGAACATTAGCTGAGTTTCTGGATTAATAGTCTGGCGATAATACCCCACGAGGCCATCACGTTTCTGAATCTCCCACCCCTCACCCTAAAACTAGCCCCATGCTTCCAGACAGTTCAATCCTGACCCAAACCTCTCATGATGTGTGGAAGATTTTCAGTTCGATCATCAGACCATAAAATATAGGATCAGAATTAGACCATTCGGCCCATCGAGTCTGCCCCGCCATGGCTGTTAAGTTTCTCAACCCCATTCTCCCGCCTTTTCCCCGTGACCTTTGATCCCCCTCACCAATCGGGAACCTATCTATCTCTGTCTCCAATACACTCGCTGACCCGGCCTCCTCTGTGGCAACGAATTCCACAGATTCACCCCCACCCTCCGGCTGAAGAAATACCTCCTCATCTCGGTTCTAAAGGGCCGTCCCTTTACTCTGAGGCCGAGCCCTCGGATCCCAGTCTCTCCGACTAACGGAAACATCTTCTCCCACGTCCACTCTATCCAGGGCCTTTCAGTATTCTGGAAGTTTCAATGAGATTCCCCCCCTCATCCTTCTAAACTCCCATCGAGTACAGACCCAGAGTCCTCAAATGCTCCTCAGACGTCAAGCCTTTCATTCCCGGGATCGTTCTGGTGAACCTCCTCTGGACCCTTTCCAAGGCCGGCACATCCTTCCTTAGATACGGGGCCCAGAATTGCTCACAATATTTCAAATGTGGCCTGACCAGAGCCTGATAAAGCCTCAGCAGTACATCCCTGCTCCAATATTGAGGCCTCTGTAATGAGGGCATCTCAGACTATCGGGAAGGCCAGAAGCCTGCTCCTCTGTGACCCATGTTGCCATGCAACTGCGAAAGGAAGTCATCAATTCTCCTTCTAACAAAACGCTTCCCTCCTGATTTTGGGTGGCACGGTGGCACAGTGGGTTAGCACTGCTGCCTCACAGCGCCAGGGACCCGGGTTCCATTCCCGACTTGGGTCACTGTCTGTGCGGAGTCTGCATGTTCTCCCCGTGTCTGCATGGGTTTCCTCCGGGTGCTCCGGTTTCCTCCCACAGTCCAAAGATCTGCAGGTTAGGTGGATTGGCCATGCTAAATTGCCCCTTAGTGTCCAAAGGTGTGCAGGTTCGGTGGATTGGCCATGCTAAATTGCCCCTTAATGTCCAAAGATGTGTAGGTTAGGTGGATTGGCCATGCTAAATTGTCCCTTATTGCCAAAGATGTGCAGGTTAGGTGGATTGGCCATGCTAAATTGCCCCTTCGTGTCCAAAGATGTGCGGGTTAGGTGGATTGGCCATGCTAAATTGCCCCTTCGTGTCCAAAGATGTGCAGGTTAGGTGGATTGGCCATGTTAAATTGCCCCTTAGTGTCCAAAGATGTGCAGGTTAGGTAGATTGGCCATGCTAAATTGCCCCTTAATGTCCAAAGATGTGCGGGTTAGGTGGATTGGCCATGCTAAATTGCCCCTTAGTGTCCAAAGATGTGTAGGTTAGGTGGATTGGCCATGCTAAATTGCCCCTTATTGCCAAAGATGTGCAGGTTAGGTGGATTGGCCATGCTAAATTGCCCCTTCGTGTCCAAAGATGTGCGGGTTAGGTGGATTGGCCATGCTAAATTGCCCCTCAGTGTCCAAAGATGTGTAGGTCAGGTGGATTGGCCATGCTAAATTGCCCCTTAGTGTCTAAAGGTGTGTCGGTTAGGTGGATTGGCTGTGCTAAATTGTCCCTTAATGTCCAAGGATGTGTGGGTTAGTTGGATTGGCCATGCTAAATTGCCCCTTAGTGTCCAAAGATGTGCGGGTTAGGTGGAAGGTAGTGGAAGCGGATACGATAGCGAGTTTTAAGGGGTGTCTTGACAAATACATGAATAGGATGGGAATAGAGGGATATGGTCCCCAGAAAGGTAGGGGGTTTTAGTTCAGTCGGGCAGCATGGTCGATGCAGTCTTGGAGGGCCGAAGGGCCTGTTCCTGTGCTGTAATGTTCTTTGTTCTTTGACAGATGGGTTAGAAACAGAGTAAAGCTCCCTCTACACTGTCCCCCATCAAACACTCCCAGGACAGGTACAGCACGGGGTTAGATACAGAGTAAAGCTCCCTCTACACTGTCCCCCATCAAACACTCCCAGGACAGGAACAGCACGGGTTTAGATACGGAGTAAAGCTCCCTCTACACTGTCCCCATCAAACACTCCCAGGACAGGTACAGCACGGGGTTCGATACAGAGTAAAGCTCCCTCTACACTGTCCCCCATCAAACACTCCCAGGACAGGTACAGCACGGGGTTAGATACAGAGTAAAGCTCCCTCTACACTGTCCCCATCAAACACTCCCAGGACAGGGACAGCACGGGGTTAGATACAGAGTAAAGCTCCCTCCACACCTGTGATTAATTCACACCTCGTGCTAATTGTGAGGCTTGCAATGTTTAAGTGCAGACTGTTCCTTAGAATCCCTACAGTACAGAAGGAGGCCATTTGGCCCATCGAGCCTGCACCGACCACAATCCCACCCTATCCCCGTAACCCCACATATTTACCCTGCTTATCACCCCAAAACAAGGGTCAATTTAGCATGGCCAATCCACCTAACCTCCACATCTTTGGACACAAAGGGACAATTTAGCATGGCCAATCCACCTAAGTTTGATATTTAGCCATCAGTGTCACAAGTATTGGAGTATTGTGTACAGTTTTGGTCACCTAGTTACAGGAAGGATGTAAATAAGGTTGAAAGAGTGCAGAGAAGGTTCACAAGGATGTTGCCGGGACTTGAGAAGCTGAGTTACAGAGAGAGATTGAATAGGTTGGGACTTTATTCCCTGGAGCGTAGAAGATTGAGGGGAGATTTGATAGAGGTGTATAAGATTTTGATGGGTATAGATAGAGTGAATGCAAGCAGGCTTTTTCCGCTGAGGCTCGGGGAGAAAAAAACCAGAGGGCATGGGTTAAGGGTGAAAGGAGAAAAGTTTAAAGGGAATATTAGGTGGGGCTTCTTCACGCAGAGAGTGGTGGGAGTGTGGAATGAGCTGCCGGATAAAGTGGTAAATGCGGGGTCACTTTTAACATTTAAGAAAAACTTGGACGGGTTCATGGATGAGAGGGGTGTGGAGGGATATGGTCCAAGTGCAGGTCAGTGGGACTGGGCAAAAAATGGTTCGGCACAGACAAGAAGGGCCAAAAGGCCTGTTTCTGAGCTGTAATTTTCTAAGTAGACTTACATTAACACTGCAATGAAGTTACTGTGAAAATCCCCTGGTGGCCACACCGTGCCGCCCCTATGCCCGATCTCATGGCGTCGCAATCGACAGGGTTAGCGAACCCATGTGCTTGGGTTCGCAACCAACCCAGGCTTCTGACACAATCCCTCCTCTCCCTCTCCACCCACCCCCCCACCCCTGCCCCCGTCTCCAAGACAACCTCGTAACGATCAAGTTCTCTGTGTAGAGCAAGTGCAGAATATTAAGTGAAATTGGATAAAAGCTGGCCAGCGATTGAAGCCTTTAAAATTCCGGCAGCAGTTTAGCTTATCTGATGCTCATTCCGAGATTCCATTCTTTCTCCCTCGTTATTTGCGGACAGACAAATGTCTGTTGGGTGTTCGCACATTATTTAAGGGAGTGTCGGACTGAACGGGAAAGCTCCCAGGCTGATTGTACTGGTCAGCCCAGCTCAGAAGAAACTGGCAAGAACACACAGCGCTTCTCAATTCCCCAGGGGCAATATCCGCAGCCAATTAAATTTTTCTCCGAGCCCAGCAACTCCCCCCCCTCCCCTCCGCCAACCCGTCACTATCGGTATGTGGTACAGACATAACTCAGTCCACCTCCGTCTCTCTCTCGCGCCCTCAGTGTGTCACCACAGCACATCATCGCAAAGCCATGAAGGACGTGTTTGGACATCTCGACGCGGGAGGGGAATTGGATTCGGGACGAGCGAGAGTCGTTCGGGCGGACGCTATCTCGCTGGGATCAACGCGAACCAATGTCACAAGTCCAAGTTAGATACCGGGCTGTGGGGAGAGAGTGGGATTAGTCCGGGGATTGACGTACGGCTATGGGGAATAGAGCGGGGGCAGTGGGATTAGTCCGGGGATTGATACAGGGCTGTGGGGAGAGAGCGGGGGCAGTGGGATTAGTTTGGGGATTGATACTGGGCTATGGGGAGAGAGCGGGGCAGTGGGATTAGTTTGGGGATTGATACAGGGCTATGGGGAGAGAGCGGGGCAGTGGGATTAGTTTGGGGATTCATACAGGGCTATGGGGAGAGAGCGGGGCAGTGGGATTAGTCCGGGGATTGATACAGGGCTGTGGGGAGAGAGCGGGGGCAGTGGGATTAGTTTGGGGATTGATACTGGGCTATGGGGAGAGAGCGGGGCAGTGGGATTAGTTTGGGGATTCATACAGGGCTATGGGGAGAGAGCGGGGCAGTGGGATTAGTTTGGGGATTGATACAGGGCTATGGGGAGAGAGCGGGGCAGTGGGATTAGTTTGGGGATTGATACAGGGCTATGGGGAGAGAGTGGGGCAGTGGGATTAGTTTGGGGATTGATACAGGGCTATGGGGGATGGAGCAGGGCAGTGGGATTAGTTTGGGGATTTGTACAGGGCTGTGGGGAGAGAATGGGGCAGTGGGATTAGTTTGGGGATTGATACAGGGCTATGGGGAATAGAGCGGGGGCAGTGGGATTAGTTTGGGGATTGATACAGGGCTATGGGGAATAGAGCGGGGGCAGTGGGATTAGTCCGGGGATTGATACAGGGCTGTGGTGAGAGAGCGGGGCAGCGGGATTAGTTTGGGGACTGATACAGGGCTATGGGGAGACAGCGGGGCAGTGGGATTAGTTTGGGGATTGATACAGGGCTATGGGGGAAGAATGGTTCAATGTGGTTGGTTTGGGGATTGATACAGGGCTGTGGTGAGAGAGTGGGGCAGTGGGATTAGTTTGGGGATTGATACAGGGCTATGGGGAGAGAGTGGGGCAGTGGGATTAGTTTGGGGATTGATACAGGGCTATGGGGAGACAGCGGGGCAGTGGGATTAGTTTGGGGATTGATACAGGTCTATGGGGAGTGAGCGGGGCAGTGGGATTAGTTTGGGGATTGATACAGGTCTATGGGGAGACAGCGGGCAGTGGGATTAGTTTGGGGATTGATACAGGTCTATGGGGAGTGACCGGGGTAGTGGGATTAGTTTGAGGACTGATACAGGTCTATGGGGAGTGAGCGGGGCAGTGGGATTAGTTTGGGGATTAATACAGGGCTCTGGGGAAGAGTGGGGCAGTGAGATTAGT
Source organism: Mustelus asterias (assembly GCF_964213995.1). Classification (NCBI taxonomy): domain Eukaryota; kingdom Metazoa; phylum Chordata; class Chondrichthyes; order Carcharhiniformes; family Triakidae; genus Mustelus; species Mustelus asterias. The sequence goes on from NW_027592808.1 coordinate 19,999, forward strand.
TTGGGGATTGACACAGGGCTATGGGGAGACAGCGGGGCAGGGGGATTGGTTTGGGATCGATACAGGACTGGGAGGAGAGAGTGGGGCAGTGGGATTAGTTTGGGATTGATACAGGGCTATGGGAGAGAGTGGGGCAGTGGGAATAGTTTGGGAATGATACAGGGCTATGGGGAGAGAGTGGGACAGTGGGATTAGTTTGGGGATTGATACTGGGCTATGGGAGAGAGTGGGGCAGTGGGAATAGTTTGGGAATGATACAGGGCTATGGGGAGAGAGTGGGACAGTGGGATTAGTTTGGGGATTGATACAGGGCTATGGGGAGACAGCGGGGCAGTGGGATTGGTTTGGGATCGATACAGGACTGGGCGGAGAGAGTGGGGCAGTGGGATTAGTTTGGGATTGATACAGGGCTATGGGAGAGAGTGGCGCAGTGGGAATAGTTTGGGAATGATACAGGGCTATGGGGAGAGAGGGGGGCAGTGGGATTAGTTTGGGAATTGATACAGGGCTATGGGGAGAGAGTGGGGCAGTGGGAATAGTTTGGGATTGATACAGGGCTATTGGGAGAGAATGGTTCAATGTGGTTAGTTTGGGGATTGATACAGGGCTATGGGGAGAGGGTGGGGCAGTGGGATTAGTTTGGGATTGATGCAAGGCTATGGGGGGAAATGAGGCAGTGGGATTAGTTTGGGGATTGATACAGGGCTATGGGGAGAGAGTGGGGCAGTGGGATTAGTTTGGGGATCGATACAGGGGCATGGGGAGAGAGCGGGGCAGTGGGATTGGTTTGAGGATTAATACAGGGCTCTGGGGAAGAGTGGGGCAGTGAGATTAGTTTGGGGATTGATACAGGGCTATGGGGAGACAGCGGGGCAGTGGGATTGGTTTGGGATCGATACAGGACTGGGAGGAGAGAGTGAGGCAGTGGGATTAGTTTGGGATTGATACAGGGCTATGGGAGAGAGTGGGGCAGTGGGAATAGTTTGGGAATGATACAGGGCTATGGGGAGAGAGTGGGACAGTGGGATTAGTTTGGGGATTGATACTGGGCTATGGGGAGACAGCGGGGCAGTGGGATTGGTTTGGGATTGATACAGGACTGGGCGGAGAGAGTGGGGCAGTGGGATTAGTTTGGGATTGATACAGGGCTATGGGAGAGAGTGGGGCAGTGGGAATAGTTTGGGAATGATACAGGGCTATCGGGAGAGAATGGTTCAATGTGGTTAGTTTGGGGATTGATACAGGGCTATGGGGAGAGGGTGGGGCAGTGGGATTAGTTTGGGATTGATGCAAGGCTATGGGGGAAAATGAGGCAGTGGGATTAGTTTGGGGATTGATACAGGGCTATGGGGAGAGAGTGGGGCAGTGGGATTAGTTTGGGGATTGATACAGGGGCATGGGGAGAGAGCGGGGCAGTGGGATTAGCGTGGGATTGATACAGGATTTTGGGGAGAGAGCGGGACAGTGGGATTACTTTGGGGATTGATACAAGGCTATGGTGAGACAGCGGGGCAGTGGGATTGATACAGTGCTATGGGGGGAGAGCGGGGCAGTGGGATTAGTTTGGGGATTGATACAGGGCTATGGGGAGAGAGTGGGGCAGTGGGATTAGTTTGGGGATTGATGCAGGGCTATGGGGATAGAGCGGGGCAGTGGGATTAGTTTGGGGATTGATACAGGGCTATGGGGAGAGAGCGGGGCAGTGGGATTAGTTTGGGGATCGATACAGGGCTATGGGGAGAGAGCGGGGCAGTGGGATTTGTTTGGGGATTGATACAGGGCTATGGGGACAGATCGGGGCAGTGGGATTAGTCCGGGGATTGATGCAGGGCTATGGGGAGAGAGCGGGGCAGTGGGATTAGTTTGGGGATTGATACAGGGCTATGGGGACAGATCGGGGCAGTGGAATTAGTCCGGGGATTGATCCAGGGCTATGGGGAGAGTGCGGGGCAGTGGGATTAGTTTGGGGATTGATACTGGGCTATGGGGAGAGAGTGGGGCAGTGGGATTAGTTTGGTTATTGATACAATGCTATGGGGAGAGAGCGGGGCAGTGGGATTAGTTTGGAGATTGATACAGGGCTATGGGGAGAGAGCGGGGCAGTGGGATTAGTTTGGGGATCGATACAGGGCTATGGGGAGAGAGCGGGGCAGTGGGATTAGCCCGGGGATTGATACAGGGCTGTGGGGAGAGAGCGGGGCAGTGGGATTAGTTTGGGGATTGATACAGGGCTATGGGGAGAGAGCGGGGCAGTGGGATTAGTTTGGAGTACAGGGAGGCTCTCTGGATGCTCCCCCGCTCCCACCTCAAGAACAGCTGAAAGCCAGGCTGTGAAGCACAAGTCCTGCTCAGATTCCCCCGCTAGTTGGATGTCCAATTATCCTGAATGATCTCGCAACATTCAGTCTGAATGTAACAGCAAGGGTTGAAGATGATATCAAGGGTGTTGTAATCTGGCGGTGCAGTATTACCAACTAACCATGATCTGACATGATGGCAAGCATTTCAGTTCCGATTCTGTGCGTCTAATAAATTGGTTATGAGTTGCATGCAAGAGTGTTTGGCAGAAATGCGCTGTATGCAACTCATTTTACACAATGCTTTTTCGAATGATAGGTTTATGGGGCCCATCACATTTCAGTGTGACATTTCATCTTTCGAATGAGGTTTGGTTTTCACTTAAGCATCAACAGAATCCCTCCAGTACGGAAGGAGGCCATTCAGCCCATCGATTCCACACTGACCACAATCCCACCCATGCCCTATCCCGTAACCACAGTAAGAAGTTTAACAACACCAGGTTAAAGTCCAACAGGTTTATTTGGTAGCAAAAGCCACACAAGCTTTCGAGGCTCTAAGCCTGTTTGTGAACAGAATTCCCACTCACCTGAAGAAGGGGCTTAGAGCCTCGAAAGCTTGTGTGGCTTTTGCTACCAAATAAACCTGTTGGACTTTAACCTGGTGTTGTTAAACTTCTTACTGTGTTTACCCCAGACCAACGCCGGCATCTCCACATCATGACTATCCCGTAACCCCATGTATTTACCCTAGGTCGTCTCCCTGACACTAAGGGGCAATTTCGCATGGCCAATCCCCCTGTCTAGTCCTGTTTAGAATTTGACAAGTCTCTGTGAGATTCCCCCCCCTCATTCGCCTGAACTCCAGCAGAAACAATCCTAACCGAGTCAATCTCCCCTCGTACATCAATCCCCGGAATCAGCCTGGTAAACCTTCGCTGCGCTCCCTCAAGAGCAAGAACATCCTTCCTCAGAAAAAGAGACCAGAACTGCTCACAATACTCTAGGTGTGGCCTCACCAAGGCCCTGTATAATTGCAACAACACATCCCTCGCTCCTGTACTCGAAGCCTCTCGCAATGAAGGCCAACACACCATTTGCCTTCTTTACCGCCTGCTGCACCTGCATGCTTACCTTCAGCGACTGGTGCACAAGGACACCCAGGTCCCTCTGCACACTCCCCTCTCCCAATTTACAGCCATTCTGGGAGTAATCTGCTTTCTTGTTTTTGCTTTGATGTCTACATCAACAGGGATGAAGTAGAAAGGGTCGAGAGCTTCAAGTTTGTAGGTGTCCAGATCACCAACAACCTGTCCTGGTCCCCCCCACGCCGACACTATAGTTAAGAAAGACCCACCAACGCCTCTACTTTCTCAGAAGACTAAGGAAATTTGGCATGTCAGCTACGACTCTCACCAACTTTTACAGATGCACCATAGAAAGCATTCTTTCTGGTTGTATCATAGCTTGGTATGGCTCCTGATCTGCCCAAGACCGCAAGGAACTACAAAAGGTCGTGAATGTAGCCCAATCCATCACGCAAACCAGCCTCCCATCCATTGACTCTGTCTACACTTCCCGCTGCCTGGGGAAAAGCAGCCGGCATAATTAAGGACCCCACGCACCCCGGGACATTCTCTCTTCCACTTTCTTCCGTCGGGAAAAAGATACAAGTCTGAGGTCACGGACCAACCGACTCAAGAACAGCTTCTTCCCTGCTGCTGTCAGACTTTTGAATGGACCTACCTCGCATTAAGTTGATCTTTCACTACACCCTAGCTGTGACTGTAACACTACATTCTGCAACCTCTCCTTTCCTTCTCTATGAACGGTATGCTTTGTATAGCGCGCAAGAAACAATACTTTTCACTGTATCCCAATACATGTGACAATAATAAATCAAATCAAAATCAAATCCAAATGAATAACCTCACATTTATCCAAATTATACTGCATCTGCCATTGATTGGCCCACTCATCCAGCCTGTCCAGATGGGCTGAACGGCCCCCCCACATCTGTACTGCGGAGATCCTATGATTCTCCGAACTGGGGGATTTTCACAGTAACTTCACTGCGGTGTTAATGTCAGCCGACAGACTGACTAACAATAAAATAAACTTTTAAACTCTTAAGTGCACCGGCCACACCGAGATTTGGAAGAAAGGAATAATAACTCGAGGGAGGATTCTCTTGTCCCCGGGGGGATGAATGGAGTCCATCACTTTGCAGATAAGTGTTCGCCAGTCAGGGGATAATTACATGCTGTTCGGAGGCAGCCCACAAATTAAATGTCTTGACAAGACGTAGCCTTGCACAGGTCACGAGGAACTGCATTCGGGTGAAAAGGGAAGGAAAAAAATGTCTTTTTTCTCTTTTAATGGAATTTGTTGGAACTGCACTGAATCTTTCAACAGCAATTATAGCGCCCGGGAATTATTTAAAGGAAGACTCTTAATTTAATACCTCCACAGAATGCTGAAGTGAATCCCCGATTCCGCCCTCCCCCAGAGAGCGACACAGCGGTGTTATGTACCTCCCACCATTTTTTGAGCGCTTTTGATTTGAGTTATTATTGTCACATAGAATCCCGACGGCACAGGAGGAGGCCATTTGGCCCTTTGCGCCTGTACCGATCGCCATCCTACTCAGACCCGATTCCCGTAACCCCACACGCTTACCCTGCTAATCCCCCTGACACTAAGGGGCAATTTAGCATGGCCAATCCCCCTAACCCGCACATCTTTGGACACGAAGGGACAATTTAGCATGGCCAATCCACCTAACCTGCACATCTTTGGACACCAAGGGGCAATTTAGCATGGCCAATCCACCTAACCCGCACATCTTTGGACACTAAGGGGGCAATTTAGCACGGCCAATCCACATAACCCACAGATCTTTGGACACGAAGGGACAATTTAGCATGGCCAATCCATCTAACCCGCACATCTTTGGACACTAAGGGGCAATTTAGCATGGCCAATCCACCTAACCTGCACATCTTTGGACACTAAGGGGCAATTTAGCATGGCCAATCCACCTAACCTGCACATCTTTGGACACTAAGGGGCAATTTAGCACGGCCAATCCACCTAACCCGCACATCTTTGGGCACTAAGGGACAATTTAGCATGGCCAATCCACCGAACCCGCACATCTTTGGACACTAAGGCACAATTTAGCACGGCCAATCCACCTAACCTGCACATCTTTGGACTGTGGGAGGAAACCGGAGCACCCGCAGGAAACCCAAGCAGACACGGGGAGAAAGTGCAAACTCCACACAGACAGTGACCCAAGCCGGGAATCAAACCCGGGTCCCAGGTGCTGTGAGGCAGCAGTGCGAACCACTGTGCCACCATGCAGTATGTATTGGGATACAGTGAAAAGTATTGTTTCTTGCGCGCTATACAGAGCATACCGTTCATAGAGTACATAGGGGAGAAGGAAAGGAGAGGGTGCAGAATGTAGTGTTACAGTCATAGCTCGGGTGTAGAGAAAGATCAGCTTAATATTTGATTTGATTTATTATTGTCACATGTACTGGGATACAGTGAAAAGTATTGTTTCCTGCGCCCTGTACAGACAAAGCATACCGTTCTGGAACTCCCTCCCTAACAGCACTGTGGGTGTACCTACACCACACACGGGACTGACTGATGTCCAATCACAATCCTGGAACTCCCTCACTAACAGCGCCGTGGGTGTACCTATATCACACACGGGGACTGACTGATATCCAATCACAATCCTGGAACTCCCTCTCTAACAGCACTGTGGGTGTACCTACACCACACGGGGACTGACTGATGTCCAATCACAATCCTGGAACTCCCTCTCTAACAGCACTGTGGGTGTACCTACACCACACGGGGACTGCAGCGGGTTCAAGGTGGCGGCTCACCCACCACCATCTCAAGGGGGGCAATTAGGGATTAGTAACAAATGCGTGGTTTAGCCAGCGGATGCCCACATCCCGTGAAGGAACAAAATAATCCTCTTCTGTTTCGTTGCCAAGGCTTAACACAAATTGCATCCAGTTCCTTTATTGGCTACTTGAAAAGTCACCCAAACACATTTCCAAGGTAATAAATGGATGGTGGGCGCGGGGAGTCAGAACTGGATCTCACTGGTCAATCCCTGTGTGGTCAGTATTGGGCCTCAGGCCTAGTTTGAATGAGGGCAACAGGCCTGGATGTCAAGTTGCTGCGCAGGCCCCAGTGGCAGGCCCTGGGGGATGTCAAGGCTAGGCCTGCAATTCACCGCATGAATTTCGGGCCCAAGATCCCTGGCAGGTTTCTAATTACGAGGGCAGATTCACCCACCCGCCCCTGGCCCCCAGAATGGGGCGGGTGGGGCTCCCTCTGCCATTTTTGGAATGGTATTTCGGGCCTGCGAGGCAGGCCCGGTGCCAAGTCCCACATCTAGGCCCAAGCGTTGCCATGGCGATACTCAGCTCTGGAGCCAACAGAAGTCAGCAGGGCGAAGTAATCTGTCAGCAGTGAATGGCTAAAAGTAATGAGTCTATTAAATAGCCCAGAGATACGAGGGAGAGTTATTTACATCCTTTCATTCAGGAATTGCATACTCGGGGGTGCGTTATCCAAAACGCCATGGCAACACCGAGGCTCAAATAACGGATCACCGCATGAAAGATTGGCAGAGAGTTGACAGCAAAGGGGAGCGTTTCCTCCAAAAGCAGTTAATATCATCCTGACATGTCATCTGTATCCGACTGGCATCAGTCAGTCCCCGTGTGTGGTGTAGGTACACCCGCAATGCTGTTAGGCAGGGAGTTCCGGGATTGTGGTTGGACATCAATAAGTCCCCGTGTGGTGTAGGTACACCCACAGTGCTGTTAGGGAGGGAGTTCCAGGATTTTGACCCCAGCCACATTGAAGGAACGGCCGATATATTTCCAAGTCGGGATGGTGAGTGGCTCGGAGGGGGAGCTTGCAGGTGGGGGTGTTCCCCATGTGTCTGCTGCCCCCCTTGTCCAACTGGGAGGGAGCTTTACTCTGTATCTAACCCCGTGCTGTACCTGTCCCGGGAGTGTTTGATGGGGACAGTGTAGAGGGAGCTTTACTCTGTATCTAACCCCGTGCTGTACCTGTCCCGGGAGTGTTTGATGGGGGACAGTGTAGAGGGAGCTTTACTCTGTATCTAACCCCGTGCTGTACCTGTCCCAGGAGTGTTTGATGGGGGACAGTGTAGAGGGAGCATTACTCTGTATCTAACTCCGTGCTGTACCTGTCCTGGGAGTGTTTGATGGGGGACAGTGTACAGGGAGCTTTACTCTGTATCTAACCCCGTGCTGTCTCTGTCCTGGGAGTGTTTGATGGGGGACAGTGTAGAGGGAGCTATACTCTCTATCTAACCTCGTGCTGTACCTGTCCTGGGAGTGTTTGATGGGGGACAGTGTCGAGGGAGTTTTACTCTGTATCTAACCCTGTGCTGTACCTGTCCTGGGAGTGTTTGATGGGGACAGTGTAGAGGGAGCGATACTCTCTATCTAACCTCGTGCTGTACCTGTCCTGGGAGTGTTTGATGGGGGACAGTGTCGAGGGAGCTTTACTCTGTATCTAACCCCGTGCTGTACCTGTCCTGGGAGTGTTTGATGGGGGACAGTGTCGAGGGAGTTTTACTCTGTATCTAACCCCGTGCTGTACCTGTCCTGGGAGTGTTTGATGGTGGACAGTGTAGATGGAGCTTTACTCTGTATCTAACCCCGTGCTGTACCTGACCTAGGAGTGTTTGATGGGGGACAGTGTAGAGGGAGCTTTACTCTGTATCTAACCCCGTGCTGTACCTGTCCAGGAAGTGTTTGATGGGGACAGTGTAGCGGGAGCTGTACTCTGTATCTAACCCCATGCTGTACCTGTCCTGGGAGTGTTTGATGGTGGACAGTGTAGATGGAGCTTTACTCTGTATCTAACCCCGTGCTGTACCTGTCCTGGGAGTGTTTGATGGGGGACAGTGTAGGGGGAGCTTTACTCTGTATCTAACCCTGTGCTGTACCTGTCCTGGGAGTGTTTGATGGGGGACAGTGTAGAGGGAGCTTTACTCTGTATCTAACCCCGTGCTGTACCTGTCCTGGGAGTGTTTGATGGGGGACAGTGTAGGGGGAGCTTTACTCTGTATCTAACCCCGTGCTGTACCTGTCCTGGGAGTGTTTGATGGGGGACAGTGTAGAGGGAGCTTTACTCTGTATCAAACCCTGTGCTGTACCTGTCCTGGGAGTGTTTGATGGGGGACAGTGTAGAGGGAGCTTTACTCTGTATCTAACCCCGTGCTGTACCTGTCCTGGGAGTGTCTGATGGGGGACAGTGTAGAGGGAGCTTTACTCTGTATCTAACCCCGTGCTGTACCTGTCCTGGGGGTGTTTGATGAGGGGACAGTGTAGAGGGAGCTTTACTCTGTATCTAACCCCGTGCTGTCTCTGTCCTGGGGGTGTTTGATGAGGGGACAGTGTAGAGGGAGCTTTACTCTGTATCTAACCCCGTGCTGTACCTGTCCTGGGAGTGTTTGATGGGGACAGTGCAGAGGGAGCTTTACTCTGTATCTAACCCCGTCCTGTACCTGTCCCGGGAGCGTTTGATGGGGGACAGTGTCGAGGGAGCTTTACTCTGTATCTAACCCTGTGCTGTACCTGTCCTGGGAGTGTTTGATGGGGACAGTGTAGAGGGAGCTTTACTCTGTATCTAACCCCGTGCTGTACCTGTCCTGGGAGTGTTTGATGGTGGACAGTGTAGATGGAGCTTTACTCTGTATCTAACCCCGTGCTGTACCTGTCCTGGGAGTGTTTGATGGGGGACAGTGTAGAGGGAGCTTCACTCTGTATCTAACCCCGTGCTGTACGTGTCCTGGGAGTGTTTGATGGGGGACAATGCAAATTCTCTGCACTGACCTTTTTAACCTTGATAATTGGCTGCGGGGATGAACTTACTGACTGGATGCACATCTTTTTAGCCTGTCTTGATGCTCTCTCCACTCCCATTGTTTTGTTTCTTAAAGACTGGATTAGTTGTAAGTATTCGCATTCCAACCATTATTCATGTAAATTGAGTCTGTGTCTTTATAAGTTCTGTTTGTGAACAGAATTCCCACTCACCTGAAGAAGGGGCTTAGAGCCTCGAAAGCTTGTGTGGCTTTTGCTACCAAATAAACCTGTTGGACTTTAACCTGGTGTTGTTAAACTTCTTACAGTGTTTGATGTGGACAGTGTAGAGGGAGCTTTACTCTGTATCTAACCCCGTGCTGTACCTGTCCTGGGAGTGTTTGATGGGGGACAGTGTAGAGGGAGCTTTACTCTGTATCTAACCCCGTCCTGTACCTGTCCTGGGAGTGTTTGATGGGGGACAGTGTAGAGGGAGCTTCACTCTGTATCTAACCCCGTGCTGTACCTGTCCTGGGAGTGTTTGATGGGGGACAGTGTAGATGGAGCTTTACTCTGTATCTAACCCCGTGCTGTACCTGTCCTGGGAGCGTTTGATGGGGGACAGTGTAGAGGGAGCTTCACTCTGTATCTAACCCCGTGCTGTACCTGTCCTGGGAGCGTTTGATGGGGGACAGTGTAGAGGGAGCTTCACTCTGTATCTAACCCCGTGCTGTATGTGTCCCGGGAGTGTTTGATGGGGGACAATGCAAATTCTCTGCACTGACCTTTTTAACCTTGATAATTGGCTGCGGGGATGAACTTACTGACTGGATGCACAGTTCCCCAACAGACGGGTGAACCATTAGACAAATCCCAACACTGGACCTCGTTACCTGCTGACTGTTAATCTTAAATAACTCGCTCCCTCCTTGTGAGGGTGTCTAATTTGTTACAAGCAGTTATAAGAAAATACCAGAGAACCCCTCATATTCAAACATGTCAAGAAAGTGAATTCATTATTCCAGAGTACTTCAAGCCTTGCTGTCATCCCACTGTTCTGCGATTCCTTGCTACAAGCCAAAATAAACTTGCTGTGTTTAATTTTAGATCCTTCCGAGGCAGCACATAACCGAATATAGCCGCAGGAGTGAGAAGGCGCTGGTTCCAACCCTGTCGAGAGGCGGCTTGGACAGAACGTGAAGGCGGCCAGCGGGGGGGGGGGGGGGGGGGGGGGTGGTCTCTTTTCTTTCTGTGACAGGTGTGAGCCCACCCCCTCCCCTCCCCCCGTCCAACTCGCTGCCCGCGAGGAAGCGGAGACGAGGAAAGGCTAAAATTCCTTCATCGGATGGATGCTCGAGGTGGGACGGGAAACGAAGGGTTGCTGGGATGGGGCCAGGGGTTCGTGTGAAGGGGGGCGCAGGGAAACGGGGCAGATTGTATGGGAGTGGGGGTGGAGCCAGTCGATGGGGGTTGAACAGCCTCCTCTGTGCCGTGAGTATCTGGTGGAAAACGGGTGCAGGGGTGAGGTCGTTCGGCCTCAGGGGCCCGTCCTCACCCTTCTTGAGAAAGTGAGAGGGCATGGGATCCAAGGGGCTGTTGCCTTGTGGATCCAGAACTGGCTTGCCTGCAGAAGGCAGAGAGTGGCTGTGGAGGGGTCTTTCTCTGCATGGAGGTCAGTGACCAGTGGAGTGCCCCAGGGATCTGTTCTGGGACCCTTGCTGTTTGTCATTTTCATAAATGACCTGGATGAGGAAGTGGAGGGATGGGTTGGTAAGTTTGCTGACGACACCAAGGTAGGTGGTGTTGTGGATAGTTTGGAGGGATGTCAGAAGTTGCAGCGAGACATAGATAGAATGCAAGACTGGGCGGAGAAGTGGCAGATGGACTTCAACCCGGATAAGTGTGTAGTGATCCATTTTGGCAGATCCAATGGGATGGAGCAGCAGTATAAAATGAAGGGTACCATTCTTAGCAGTGTAGAGGATCAGAAGGACCTTGGGGTCCGGGTCCATAGGACTCTTAAATCGGCCTCGCAGGTGGAGGATGCGGTCAAGAAGGCGTATGGCGTACTAGCCTTCATTAATCGAGGGATTGAGTTTAGGAGTCGGGAGATAATGCTGCAGCTTTATAGGACCCTGGTTAGACCCCACTTGGAGTACTGCGCGCAGTTCTGGTCACCTCATTACAGGAAAGATGTTGAAGCCATTGAAAGGGTGCAGAGGAGATTTACAAGGATGTTGCCTGGATTGGGGGGCATGCCTTATGAGGATAGGTTGAGGGAGCTTGGTCTCTTCTCCCTGGAGAGACGAAGGATGAGAGGTGACCTGATAGAGGTTTACAAGATGTTGAGGGGTCTGGATAGGGTGGACTCTCAGAGGCTATTTCCAAGGGCTGAAATGGTTGCAACGAGAGGACACAGGTTTAAGGTGCTGGGGGGTAGGTACAGGGGGGATGTCAGGGGTAAGTTTTTCACTCAGAGGGTGGTGGGTGAGTGGAATCGGCTGACGTCGGTGGTGGTGGAGGCAAACTCGTTGGGGTCTTTTAAGAGACTTCTGGATGAGTACATGGGATTTAATGGGATTGAGGGCTATAGATAGGCCTAGAGGTGGGGATGTGATCGGCGCAACTTGTGGGCCGAAGGGCCTGTTTGTGCTGTGGCTTTCTATGTTCTATGTTTCCATTTGATCATGGCTGATCCCAGAATCCAACAGCGCAGAAGGAGGCCATTCGGCCCATCGGGTCTGCACCGACCACAATCCCACCCAGGCCCTATCCCCATCACCCCATGCATTTACCCTAGCTAGTCCCCCTGACACTAAGGGGCAATTTAGCATGGCCAATCCACCCAACCCACACATCTTTGGACACTAAGGGACAATTTAGCATGGCCAATCCACCTAACCTTCAATCTTTGGACACAAAGGGGCAATTTAGCATGGCCAATCTACCTAACCTGCACATCTTTGGACACTAAGGGGCAATTTAGCATGGCCAATCCACCTAACCTGCACATCTTTGGACACTAAGGGGCAATTTAGCATGGCCAATCCACCTAACCTGCACATCTTTGGACACTAAGGGGCAATTTAGCATGTCCAATCCACCTGTCCTACACATCTTTGGACTGTGGGAGGGAACCGGAGCACCCGGAGGAAACCCACGCAGACACGGGGGAGAACGTGCAGACTCCACACAGACAGTGACCCAAGCCGGGAATCGAACCCGGGTCCCTGGCGCTGTGAGGCAGCAGTGCTAACCACTGTGCCACTGTGCCACGCAGAAGCAATGTGACGACAGAGTCCGCATGTTACTGAATAAATAAAAAAGGAAAATTGATAAGATTTCAAAAGGGGTGCAGGGGTTTTGGGGAGAGAGTGGGAATGTGGCGTTGTGTTAGAGGTAAGGTGGATTGGCCATGCTAACTTGCCACTTCGTGTCCCAAGATGTGCAGGTTAGGGGGATTGGCCATGCTAAATTGCCCCTTAGTGTCCAAAGATGTGCAGGTTAGGTGGATTGGCCATGCTAAATTGCCCCCTTAGTGTCCAAAGATGTGCAGGTTAGGTGGATTGGCCATGCTAAATTGTCCCTTAGTGTCCAAAGATGTGCAGGTTAGGTGGATTTGCCATGCTAAATTGTCCCTTAGTGTTCAAAGATGTGCAGGTTAGGTGGATTGGCCATGCTAAATTGTCCCTTAGTGTCCAAAGATGTGCAGGTTAGGTGGATTGGCCATGCTAAATTGTCCCTTAGTGTCCAAAGATGTGCAGGTTAGGTGGATTTACCATGCTAAATTGTCCCTAAGTGTTCAAAGATGTGCAGGTTAGGTAGATTTGCCATGCTAAATTGCCCCTTCGTGTCCAAAGATGTGCAGGTTAGGTGGATTTGCCATGCTAAATTGTCCCTTAGTGTCCAAAGATGTGCAGGTTAGGGGGATTGGCCATGCTAAATTGTCCCTTAGTGTCCAAAGATGTGCAGGTTAGGTGGATTTGCCATGCTAAATTGTCCCTTAGTGTTCAAAGATGCGCAGGTTAGGTGGATTGGCCATGCTAAATTGTCCCTTAGTGTCCAAAGATGTGCAGGTTAGGTGGATTGGCCATGCTAAATTGTCCCTTAGTGTCCAAAGATGTGCAGGTTAGGTGGATTTACCATGCTAAATTGTCCCTAAGTGTTCAAAGATGTGCAGGTTAGGTAGATTTGCCATGCTAAATTGCCCCTTCGTGTCCAAAGATGTGCAGGTTAGGTGGATTGGCCATGCTAAATTGTCCCTTAGTGTCCAAAGATGTGCAGGTTAGGTGGATTGGCCATGCTAAATTGCCCCCTTAGTGTCTAAAGATGTGCAGGTTAGGTGGATTTGCCATGCTAAATTGTCCCTTCGTGTCCAAAGATGTGCAGGTTAGGTGGATTTGCCATGCTCAATTGCTATCTCTGTGCATTCAAAAACAATCCTAAAATTGGAAATTGTTGGAGCTCATTTGAGTTGTTGAATCCAACGCATTGCTTTTTTCAATCGATGGACGCAAATGTATATCCGATGCCAACGTTTAAACTCTGACAACTCCTTAAATTAAAGAGATTGGAGATTACTGACCCGAATTCATCATTGTCTTTTGTTAGACACCGGAGCGGGTGTTTCATTCCCTCCCTCTACAACCCGTGCGCTGCATTTTGTTTTCCAATGACGGAGGCGACTCGTCCTTTTGCATGGGGATCTTCCAGTCCCGCTGACGTCCACAGTTTTGTACGTGGCTCGCCTGCACCCCATCGGGAAATCCGCCCCCTTCCGCAGGACCGGAAGACCCCACCATTGGTCGTCGTTATACAAGGTGGGATCAGATTGAGACTCAACACTATCCGGGACCTGGAGTATTGGGGACAGTTTTGGTCACCTTATTTGGGGAAAGATGTAGTGGCATTGGAGGCAGTTCAGAGGAGGTTCACTAGATTGATTCCAGAGATGAAGGGGTTTGTCGTATGGAGAGAGATTGAACAGTTTAGGCCGATACTCTCTGGAATTTAGAAGAATGAGGGGAGATCAGATTGAGGTTTACAAGATGATAAAAGGTCTGGATAAAGTAGACGTGGAGCGGATGCTTCCTCTTGTGGGACATTCTAGGACGAGAGGTCTTCGGATAAGGGGCAGCAAATTTAAAACAGAGTTGGGGGAGAAACTACTTCCCCCAAAGGGTTGTGAATCTGTGGAATTCGCTGCCCCAAAGTGCGGTGGATGTTGGGACAGTGAGTACATTTAAGGAGGAGTTAGACTGATTTTTAATTGGGAATGGGGGTGAAGGGTTATGGAGAGAAGGCAGGAAAATGGGGATGAGGAACATATCAGCCATGAGCGAATGGTGGAACAGACTCGATGGGCCGAATGGCCTAATTCTGCTCCAATATCTTATGAACTTAAAAGGACAAAGCAGCCCCGCTCGATCGACACGCTAACCACAAACATTCACTCCCTCCACCACCGACGCACAGTGGCAGCAGTGTGTACCATCTACAAGATGCACTGCAGCGACTCGCCAAGGCTCCTTCGACAGCACCTTCCAAACCCACCACCTCTACCACCTAGAAGGACAAGGGGGGGGGGCAGCAGACACATGGGGAACACCCCCACCTGCAAGTTCCCCCCTCCGAGCCACTCACCATCCTGACTTGGAAATATATCGGCTGTTCCTTCACTGTGGCTGGGGTCAAAATCCTAGAGCTCCCTCCCTAACAGCACGGTGGGTGTACCTACACCAAACACGGGGACTGACTGATGTCCAATCACAATCCTGAAACTCCCTCCCTAACAGCGCCGTGGGTGTACCTACACCAAACACGGGGACTGACTGATGTCCAATCACAATCCAGGAACTCCCTCCCTAACAGCACTGTGGGTGTACCTACACCACACACGGGGACTGACTGATGTCCAATCACAATCCTGGAACTCCCTCCCTAACAGTACGGTGGGTGTACCTACACCACACACAGGACTGACTGATGTCCAATCACAATCCTTAAACTCCCTCCCTAACAGCACTGTGGGTGTACCTACACCACACACGGGGACTGACTGATGTCCAATCACAATCCTGGAACTCCCTCCCTAACAGCGCCGTGGGTGTACCTACACCAAACACGGGGACTGACTGATGTCCAATCACAATCCTCGAACTCCCTCCCTAACAGCACTGTGGGTGTACCTACACCACACACGGGGACTGACTGATGTCCAATCACAATCCTGGAACTCCCTCCCTAACAGCGCCGTGGGTGTACCTACACCAAACACGGGGACTGACTGATGTCCAATCACAATCCTGGAACTCCCTCCCTAACAGCACTGTGGGTGTACCTACACCACACACGGGGACTGACTGATGTCCAATCACAATCCTGGAACTCCCTCCCTAACAGCACTGTGGGTGTACCTACACCACACACGGGGACTGACTGATGTCCAATCACAATCCTGGAACTCCCTCCCTAACAGCACTGTGGGTGTACCTACACCACACACGGGGACTGCGGCGGGTTCAAGGTGGCGGCTCACCCACCACCTTCTCAAGGGCGATTAAGGAAGGGTGATAAACGCTGGGTTTATAGGCAGTGACGCCCACCACTTGGCAATGAATAATCAGAACTGTAAAACAGAGATGGAGCAGTATACTAATTTAACAAATTAGGCATCCTGTTATGGGGCCTGACAATTTATGTCGCTGTCAGCAAAGGAACTGCCAGTCACCGGCAGTGAATTTTCCACGGAACTGTGTAAGTCAAGTCTTCCCTTTAAGCTTTCTGCTCAGACACCACACAAAACAACAGCACTCTCGCGACGACTCAATATCCATGCCCCTCAGCCAACCCTGCATTCCGCCGTTACTGGAGTACATTTACAGGGGACTTGGTGGCCGGACGTCATTGCCACTGGGCTAGTAATCCAGACTTGAAGCTTATTTATTAGTGCCTCAACGTAGGCTGACATTGACACCGCAATGAAGTTACTGTGAAAAATCTCCCTGGTCGCCACAGTCCGGCGCCTGTTCGGGTTACACTGAGGGAGAATTTAGCACAGACAATGCACCTCACCAGCACGTCTTTGGAGCACTAAGGGGCAATTTAGCATGGTCAATCCACCTAATCTATACATCTTTGGACACTGAGGGGCAATTTAGCATGGCCAATCCACCTAATCTATACATCTTTGGACACTAAGGGGCAATTTAGCATGGCCAATCCCCCTAACCTGCACATCTTTGGACATTAAGAGGCAATTTAGCATGGCCAATCCACCTAGCCTACACATCTTTAGACACTGAGGGGCAATTTAGCATGGCCAATCCACCGAACCTACACATCTTTGGACACTAAGGGGCAATTTAGCACGGCTAATCCACCTAACCTACACATCTTTGGACACTAAGGGGCAATTTAGCATGGCCAATCCACCTAACCTACACATCTTTGGACACTAAGGGGCAATTTAGCATGGCCAATCCACCTAACCTACACATCTTTGGACACTAAGGGGCAATTTAGCATGGCTAATCCACCTAACCTACACATCTTTGGACACTAAGGGACAATTTAGCATGGCCAATCCCCCTAACCGACACATCTTTGGACACTAAGGGGCAATTTAGCATGGCCAATCCACCTAACCTACACATCTTTGGGCTGTGGGTGGAAACCAGAGCACCCGGAGGAAACCCACGCAGACACGGGGAGAACGCACAGACAGTGACCCAAGGCCTGAATTGAACCCGAGTCCCTGGCGCTGTGAGGCAGCAGTGCTAAACCATTGTGCCACCGTGCCGCCCGCGCTTTACCCTGGTACATAACTCCTGTCCCAAACTTATGTGGTCAACTCTTAATGAGGCCTCTGTTTGCTCCCCCACTGAGACCATGTGTCGCATCAATGGGTTCACAAGAGAAAAGCCCAGCCTCAGAACATAGGAGCCAGAGAAGGCCATTCGGCCCCTCGAGCTGCACCACCATTCAGTATGATCATGGCTGATCCATTGACTCCGTCTACACTTCCCGCTGCCTTGAGAAAAGCATGATGAGGAGATGCCAGCATTGGACTGGGGAGGGCACAGGAAGAAGTCTCACAACACCAGGTTCAATCCAACAGGTTTATTTTTATTTTTCTACCAAATAAACCTCTTGGGAAAAGCAGCCGGCATAATCAAGGACCCCCACGCACCCCGGACATTCTCTCTTCCACCTTCTTCCATCGGGAAAAAGATACAAAAGTCTGAGGTCACGTACCGACCGACTCAAGAACAGCTTCTTCGCTGCTGCTGTCAGACTTTTGAATGGACCTACCTCGCATTAAGCTGATCTTTCTCTACACCCTAGCTATAACTGTAACACTACATTCTGCACCCTCTCCTTTCCTTCTCTATGAACGGTATGCTTTGTCTGTATAGCGCGCAAGAAACAATACTTTTCACTGTATCCCATTACATGTGACAATAATAAACCAAATCAAATACTCACACATATTTGCTTTCTCACCTCTTTTTTGAAGAGGTGACAAAGATAATTAGAGTCATAGAGTCATAGAGGTTTACAGCATGGAAACAGGCCCTTCGGCCCAACTTGTCCATGCCGCCCTTTTTTTTAAACCCTCAAGCTAGTCCCAATTGCCCACATTTGGCCCATATCCCTCTATACCCATCGTACCCATGTAACTGTCTAAACGCTTTTTTAAAGACAAAATTGTCCCCGCCTCTACTACTACCTCTGGCAGCTCGTTCCAGACACTCACCACCCTCTGCGTGAAAAAATTGCCTCTCTGGACACTTTTGTATCTCCACCCCTCTCACCTTAAACCTATGCCCTCTAGTTTTAGACTCCCCTACTTTTGGGAAAAGATATTGACTATCTCGCTGATCTGTGCCCCTCATTATTTTATAGACCTCTATAAGGTCACCCCTCAGCCTCCTACGCTCCAGAGAAAAAAGTCCCAGTCTATCCAGCCTCTCCTGATAACTCAATCCATCAAGTCCCGGTAGCATCCTCGTAAATATTTTCTGCACTCTTTCTAGTTTAATAATATCCCTTCTATAATAGGATGACTAAAACTGTACACAGTATTCCAAGTGTGGCCTTACCAATGTCTTGTACAACTTCAACAAGACGTCCCAACTCCTGTATTCAATGTTCTGACCGATGAAACCAACCATGCCGAATGCCTTCTTCACCATCTGTCCACCTGTGACTTCACCTTCAAGGAGATATGAACCTGTACCCCTAGATCTCTTTGTTCTGTAACTCTCCCCAATGCCCTACCATTAACTGAGTAAGTCCTGCCCTGGTTCGATCGACCAAAATGCATCACCTCGCATTTGTCTAAATTAAACTCCATCTGCCATTCGTCAGCCCACTGGCCCAATTGATGAAGATCCCGCTGCAATTGGAGATAACTTTCTCCACTGTGCCACCAATTTTGGTGTCATCTGCAAACTGACTAACCATGCCTCCTATATTCTCATCCAAATGATTAATATAAATGACAAATAACAGTGGACCCAGCACTGATTCCTGAGGCACACCGCTGGTCGTGAGGGAACTGATGAGGGAAGGGCAGTGGATGCAGTTTATATGGACTTTACTAAGGCGTTTGAAAAGGTCCCACATGGCAGACTGGTACAAAAACTAAAATCACATGGGATTCGGGGTGGGCTGGCTGGATGGGTACAGAACTGGCTTGGTTATAGAAGACAGAGAGTAGCGTTGGAAGGGTGTTTTTCAGGTCTGTAGCTAGTGGTGTTCCGCAGGGATCAGCGCTGGGACCTCTGTTGTTTGCAGTATACATAAATGATCTGGAGGAAAATGTGGGGGGTCTGATGAGTAAGTTTGCGGATGACACGAATGTCGGAGGAGTTGCGGATAGTGCCGGGGATTCTCAGAGGATACGACAGGGTATGGATAGATTGGAGACTTGGGCACAGAAATGGCAGATGGAGTTTAATTGGGACAAATGCGAAGTGATGCATTTTGGAGGATCAAATTTAGGTGTGAATTATACTGTAAATGGCAGAACCCCGAGGAACATTAACATAGAGGGATCTGGGCGTGCAGGTCCACAGTTCCCTAAAAGTGCCAACACAGGTGGGCAAGGTGGTTACGAAGGCATGCTTGCCGTCATCGACCGGGACATTGAGTACAGGAGTTGGGAAATCATGTTGCGGCTATATAACACCTTGGTTAGGCCGCATTTGGAGCATTGCGGGCAGTTCTGGTCGCCACACTGCCAGGAGGAAGCTTTGGAGAGAGTGCAGAGAAGGTTCACCAGGATGTTGACCTGGTCTCGAGGGTGTCGGCCGTGAGGAGAGGTTGGATAAACTGGGATTGTTTTCACTGGAAAGACGGAGGCTGAGGGGAGACCTGGTCTACAAAATGATGAGAGGCACAGACAGGGTGGATAGTCAGAGGCTTTTCCCCCCAGGGTGGAAGTGTCAATTACAAGGGGGGGGGGGCACAGGTTCAAGGTGAGAGGGGGGAAAGTCTAAGGGAGATGTGCGGGGGAAGTTTTTCACGCAGAGAGTGGTGGGTGCCTGGAACGCGCTGCCAGAGGAGGTGGTGGAAGCGGGCACATTAACAACATTTAAGAGGCATCTGGATGGGTTCATGAATAGGGAGGGAATAGAGGGATACGGACCGAGTAAGGGGCGGCACGGTGGCACAGCGGGTTAGCGCTGCTGCCTCACAGCATCAGGGACCCGGGTTTGATTCCCGATTTGGGTCACTGTCTGTGTGGAGTTTGCACGTTCTTCCCCCCCATGTCTGTGTGGGTTTCCTCCCACACTCCAAAGATATGTAGATTAGGTGGAT